>NC_057811.1:370982938-371032553 GCF_018294505.1 Triticum aestivum | reverse complement strand
GAGGGCTGGATGAACAGTAGACGGTGGAGGGGTGGTTGAACAGTAGCCGGTGGAGTAGCGCGCGGTGGAGGCTGGATGAACAGGAGCCCGTGGAGGCTGGAGGAGGTCGACGGTGGAGATGAACAGTATCCCGTGGAGTCCCGTTTTGTGGTACGCCACACCCCTCCCGATGAGCAGGACCCCCGTTTCGACCGTAGGAGGTCCGTTTCGTCCGTTTTGCGGTACGCCACACCCCTCCCGATCAACAGGACCCCCGTTTCGACCGTAGGAGGTCCGTTTCGTCCGTTTTGCGGTACGCCACACCCCTCCCGATAAACAGGACCCCCGTTTCGACTGTAGGAGGTCCGTTTCCTCCGTTCTGCGGTACGCCATGCCTCGTTTCCATCGCTTGTTCCGTCCAAGCCCTCCCGATGAACACGACCACGCATTCTGTTCCGACCCAGCCGGTTGGCTCCCACGCGTTCCGTTGCCTCCCGATGAACACGACGCATTCCTTTGCCTCCCCATGAACACGACGCATTCCGTTGCCTCCCCATGAACACGACGCATTCCGTTGCCTCCCCATGAACACGACGACGATGTTGTTTCTCCGTTCCGACCCAGCCATGTACACGAGCCATGGCCATACGTATGCGCAAGTAGGCGTTCGAGACCCCGCCCGTATGTACACATATGTGGCCATATTTTCTTTCTTGCACCCTGGCCGCTGTACGTACGTGTACATGCTACGTGCGCCTCTACTACGAAACGTACGCGCCTCTACTACGACACGTGCGCGCCTCTACATCCACCAGTATATATGTACGTACACATTCGCGACCAGAATGACAACGCTACGTACGCTTCGACCAGGTGGGTCCCGACTGTCAGGCACTTCCTTGCGTGCGAAGATGTAGCTGGTGGGTCCCAGCAGTCAGGGGGGCGAATTGTTTTGTTTTTTGTGCCCGGACGCACTTCCTTGCGTGCGAAGGTGTAGCTGGTGGGTCCCAGCAGTCAGGGGGGAAACATTTTTTTCACGAAATACGGTGGCCCGTCCGGTGGGTCCCCGCTGTCAGGTGGAGGAATAATTATTTTGCACGTAATAAGGAGGCACTTCCTTGCTGCGGCCGTGGACCCAGCTGTCAGCCTCTCCACGTACAGTCCACGTCCGATGGAAGCCGTTCCTTGACCACGTTGACCACGCCGCGCCGAGAGCACCAGGGCGATGGACGACGGCGAGGCCTAGGAAGGGGATGACGCAGAGCCGGGGAAGATGCGGCAGTGGATGCCCACGCGTAGAGGAGTACGAGGGTTCACTGGTTCGCTGTGGTGTGAGGCTGCCGTCGCCGCAGAATAACAGGGGGTGTGGGTGAGTAGAGGGATGGCCTGGCCAGCGGTGGGAGTAGTAGGGGCCGGTGAGGCCTCCACCGCATCGCAGCCGGCCACGGGAGGCAGGAGCACGAGGCACGACCGGCGCTGGTTTGGGCGGCTGGAGCAAGAAGACCAGAGGTTGAAGAAGCACTACGGCCGTTGGATGGACATCGTACGGTCACTGGAGCTAGAATCGTGCATATTGACTAATTGACAAAGCCCTCCGTCCCCCTCAACTTAGTAGGCCCACAAGTCAGCCTGCCACTATAATGGGTCCCAGCTAACAGGGGGAGTATTCATTTTTGTGTGTGTAATAAGGAGGCACTTCCTTGCGTGCGAAGATATAGCTGGTGGGTCCGAGCTGTCAGCGGCGGTAATGTTTTTATCGCCAAATACAGTGGCCCTTTTGGTGGGTCCCTGATGTCCTTGCGTGCGGCCGTGGACCCAGCGTGCGGAATCATTATTTTGCACGTAATAAGGAGGCATTTCCTTGCGTGCGGCCGTGGACCCAGCTGTCGGCCTCTCCACGTACAGTCCACTTCAGATGCATGTCGGTCGTTGACCACGTTGACCAGGCCGCGCCGAGAGCACCAGGGCGGTGGACGACGGCGAGGCCTAGGAAGGGAACGACACGGAGCCGGCGCTTGTTTGAGCGGTTGGAGCAGGAAGAGCAGAGATTGAAGCAGCACGACGGCCGTTGGATGGACATCGTACGGTCACTGGAGCTAGAATCGTTCATATTGACCAAGTTGACAAAGCCCTCCGTCCCCGTCAACTTAGTAGGCCCACAAGTCAGCCTCCCACCATGGTGGGTCCCAGCTAGCAGGGGGAGTATTCATTTTTCTATGCGTAATAAGGAGGCACTTCCGGTGGGTCCGAGCTGATAGCGGGGGGAACATTTTTTCGCGAACGGTGGTCCGTCCGGTGGGTCCCAACAGTCAGGGCAAACGTTTTTTCGCGAAATACAGTGGCCCGTCCAGTGGGTCCCAACAGTCAGGGGGGAAACGTTTTTTCCGCGAAATACTGGTGGCCCGTCCGGTGGGTCCCTGCTGTCAGGTGGAGGAATAATTATTTTGCGCGTAATAAGGAGGCACTTCCTTGCGGCTGCCGTGGACCCAGCTGTCAGCCTCTCCACGTACAGTACTCTTCCGATGGAAGTCGGTCGTTGACCACATTGACCACGCCATGCCGAGAGCACCACGACGGTGGACGACGGCGAGGCCTAGGAAGGGGATGACGCGGAGCCGGGGAAGACGCGGCAGTGGATGCCCATGCGGAGAGGAGTACGAGGGTTCACTGGTTCGGCTGCGGTGTGAGGCTGCTATCGCCGCAGAATAACAGGGGGAGTAGGTGAGTGGAGGGATGGCCTAGCCAGCGGTGGGAGTAGTATGGGGACGGTGAGGCCTCCGCGGCAGCACAACCGGCCACGGGAGGCAGGAGCATGCGGCACGACCGGCGCTGCTTTGGGCGGCTGGGACAAGAAGACCAGAGGTTGAAGAAGCACTACGGCCGTTGGATGGACATCGTTGACCACGCCGCGCCGAGAGCACCAGGGCGGTGGACGACGGCGAGGCCTACGAAGGGAACGACACGGAGCCGGGGAAGACACGGCAGTGGCTGCCCACGCGGTGGAGAGTACGAGGGTTGACTGGTTCGGCTGCCGTTGCCGGAAAATAACAGGAGGTGTGGGTGAGTAGAGGGATAGACAGGCCAGGGATGCGAGTATGATGGGGCCGTGAGGCCTGCCCGGCAGCACTGCCGGCCACGGGAGGCGGGAGCAGGCGGTTCCGACGGCGCTGGTTTGGGCGGCTGGGGCAGGAAGATCAGAGACTGAAGAAGCACGATTGCCGTGAGATTGACATCTAACGGTCTGACGCTGGTAGAGTCGATTGTTGACTAAGTTTCTTTTTTGAGAAACCTTGTGTACGCATGAACTTAGCAGGCCCACAAGTCAGCCTCCAAATCTGTGGCAGACAACATAAAGCCCATTTGCTATTTTTTATAATTTGCAGCCCATTTGCTAATTCTTAAGTAATTTATTACAGCCCATTTTCTGCCCAGGACCACAGTCAAAAAGTTCAACCTTATTTTGCATATTTCGGTGGAGTCCGAACTGTTGTAATCCCGAAATGATAAAAAAAAATTAAGAACTTATTGATTTGCCAAAAAAATCGTTTTGTTTTTGTAAGCAAATAAGACGTGGGACAATTGAGTTGGTTTAAGGGAAAACCAGTGGTAAAAAAATCAGCGCTGGGTGGGAAAAAACAACAAAAATAAGGATGTAAATATGAAAAGGGAATTTTATGTGTTTTCAATATAATGATACGTGTATATGAACTAGTAAAACTATAGGTAGAGATTAGAAAATGGATGTAGGACATGCGTTTCAAGAGGAAAATAGAACTGGGCTGTGTGTTTGATTCAGTAAAAAACTGCCTGCGGATGTTGTAAGACAAAATATAATAGGCCAGTAGATACCTGCTGGTTCTTTCTGCCCCGTTGTCGTCATGGGCTGGGCCTGTTAAAAACAAAACCAACCCTGGGCAGTCTATAGCCCAGTTGAAACTTGCTCGACCTGAAAAAACAATATACGTGCTCAATAAACGAGAGAATTCTGCAAGTACAGACTGATAACTGTGATGCAGCACGGATATTTTTTTATCATGATAATAAGTGCATGCACTTGTTTCGAAAAAATTGGAGAACTGGAAATTCGAACGGCGGGTGCTTATGCTACCCATCAAATAAAAATTAGGTGCCTGAAAATCCGTTTCGAAACAAATGATTCAGCTTTATATCCACGTCGACCCTCGGCATGATGGTTGGAAGCAAATGCAAGTTCATACCAAAAGATCATTAACAACAATACCAACTTGCGGACGACAAGGTAGTACAACTACCAATACCAAACTAACTTATAATCTTTTTACTCCTGGCCCTAGTGTTCGTCTGGTAGAAAATCTTGCAGAGGACCAGCTCCCGCTCCTTCTCTTGCTCTAGGTCCTCGAGGTGGTACTGGTGCATCACCCAGTTGGTCCTCTGCTGGTCGAAGTTCTTGTTGGTGTGCAGCACCAGAACCTTTTTTGCTGCCCGTCTGCCGGCCGTTGACCATCACCGGCAAGGTATTGCCGGTCTTGTGCCACATCGCGTGCATGCCGCACTCCGACTGTATCTTGCGACGCGTCCACATGCCCCTTTTGAACGCCCTGGAATTGCGCTGGAAGAAATGCTTCCTTAGGCCACTCAGTGTGATACCCGCAGTATTGTGGAATACAGGTTTTAGTGTACCTAGTTGGCATTTTCATAACATCTTTGGCATGTTGCAGTCACTTGTTTCACTTTTTATCAACTGTCAAATTATAATTGCTTCACCAGGTCTACGTCTAAAAAGAAAATAGAGCTATAAACAAAGGAATATGTTTGTGCAAGTAGACGGCCGATCGGTGTCTTACCTGGAAGTTTCTCAGGTTGGGTGTAGCATATGTCGTGCTCGCTGTCGATGGTTGGTATGAACAAATCGATGAGAGACTGAAATCTCGCGCTGTCAGCACTCACTTTGGCCTCAAGGTGCTCGATCATCTCCTGATCCGTGGGATCGAACTTGACGCCAGCCGGCAGCACCGACCAATCCTTCTTCGACTTGCATCGGTAATTCCAGTTATATGGTACTCAATGTATGATCAATCGACTGTTTTAAGTGAATGATGAAAGATTTCGACAGATAAGTGGTACTCCAAATCTGAAGTCCAGAATACCCGAACACGCCGCCGGGATTCTTGTGTCACCTCACGCGCAGCGTGTTGTCACGTCAATTCAATGTGTGGACATGATGAATAATTTGACCGACGTATACTAGTACTGCTACTGTACTACTTACTAGTCGTATTTAGTGTCACAATTTATACATAGGTTTAACTAACAAGTACGCACTTGAAGCCTAACTGATATATATAGCTTCTGCACAACATCTCCATCATCATTATCAGTACATCCTACGCAGGTGAGTTAGGATGCACTTGATCCCAGGAAGGTAGCTATCCTTCAAACCAGAGGAGTGCTTCAAACTAACAACAGTACATAACATCCAACAAAAGAGGGTCGTGCTACAGCAGCAGAATACATGGCTCAGTCTAGATATCAGCACGAATCAAGTTGTGCATATTTGATGTTGGCATGAACCACATCGCCGCATGTCAGGTTTGCAAAAGCCATCCATCGCATGGAAGCTTGATGCCTTTCACACACTGAAGATTATCTGGCAACAAGTTGTGTCGACGAATCTCTGGATATGGTGATTCATGAAACCCATGGTATGATGTGTAAACACAGCCCCCCCTCGCGAATGGAAGTTGCATAGCACAGTAATCATCGCCGGTGATATGATCGATGATTGGTTGGATGATCGGATAATTGAGCCCGAGGAACAAGGAGTGGTTGCCGAGGCTGTAAACCCGCCTCCAGTTGAATACGCCTGGCCCAACGGAGCTGGGATCTTTCTCGAACACGAAGCAGCCATAGCCATCAATGTCACGAACGCCCCACGCATTGTACTGCATGTGGTTTGATGTAATGGTTTGGTCAATTTGGTACGTGCGAATGGGCATCAAATGACCGCCGTCAGCTGAACGAGCGATAAACCACCACACATCGGCTGGTATGATTCCAGGTCCTGGAATCATGAAGGCCAGCGCATTTGCGTCTGCTGCAACAATTCAAATTGGAGACCAAAAGGACAAAAATAAACAATCATGTTCAGAGTATGTGTGGAATTAAGATTATTATAACAGTGACACATATCATAGACAGAGAATTGCAATGCCGTGGTCATAATCATACCCCAAGTTAAAAAATAAGCCAATGGCTTTCATATTCTAGCAATATGTCATGGTTCAAACATCATGTAACAATGAGAGGAAAACAGCTATGAGAGCGCCTACTCATATTCTACCATAGCACTTACTACTACTGTTCTCATATCAACTCTAAGCAATAACATGCGTTGTTATAAAAATCTTGTGAACGAGAGTAACATATAGCAATCATGATGTTATGCTCATAATATGTATTCTAACAATCGTTAGATGCCAATTGTTCTCATATCAACTCTAATAGTAACATGTGTGGTCATAAAAATCTAGGAAATGAGAGGAACATATAGCAATGATGTGGTTATAGACATGCTATGCATTCTAAATTTGTAACAAACGAACAGGCAGCCGTATTCATAAGGTAAAGATGAGATGAGATAGAACAATTACACGACGATAGATTCCACCAGTATAGGCAGCCAATCTGTGCGTCGACCGCGTAAACGATGCCATCATGCACTATAGCATCAGACAGAAATGTTGCCTCAACAGGATTGATGATGAGCCATAACCATGTATGGCAACCGGATTCCAGATAGACTAATCCCATGTTGAACAAGGCAATGAGCTTGTAATCCATGTAGTCTTCTAATGGTGTGGGCACTTCGCAGATTACAACTTTCTGCAAACAGAGGTCGAGCCAAAAGCTTGACGCGTCTCGTGCGTAGTAGGCAGGAGTGTCCGGCGGGCCGCGAGGCTCGATGGTGGCGGTATCCAACGATGGAAGGGTGATCTCTCGCTGGGTGTAGATATCCACGAGATGCCACGGACTACCGGTGTGGTGGATGAGGACGATCCAGTTGGCCTTCATGCCCGCCCAGTAGTGGTCGCGCAGGAAGGACAGATGGACGGGTAGTGGTAGCATGTCGAGGGGCACCACGGCAACCTCCGTAGGATCGTCAAGTCGGTGTCTGGGCCACCTGCGAGGATCGGGCATCAGCAAGCAGGGTGTCTTGAAAAGAGCCGGCCGGTTGCAGACGAGTAGACGGTACAAAGACAACGAGCATGCGGCCAGACGGACGGTGCTGAGTAGGTCCATACGACTACAGATCTGCTCCAAGAGAACATCGGGGAGGGAATTCCAATCGCGGCTTTGCGTGTCAGTCGGTTCTGCCATTGGGGTTTTCGGTGCCTGCGAGCCAGCGGGGAAGTGGATTCGGGCGGGCGAGCGAAGAAGCTTCTCCTCGTGTGGCTGAGCAGTGAGCGGGAAGATATGGTACGCGCGAGCTACCAAGGAAGATGGCGCGGGCGGGCGAGTAGTGAGCGGGGGTAAATGGTGTGCGGCCGATGATGGGGAAGAGAGGAGGAATAAGAAGAGATGAGGAAGAAGAAGAGAGGAGGAAGAAGAATGGAAGACGGGGAAGAAAGTGCATTCAATCTCAATTCTACTAGTACTACTACCAGGATATACCCTCCTTCGGAGTGTAAATAGTTACACCGATGACATGTGGGTCTACCACAACAGGGCCCATATGTCAGTTAATGGAGGACAG
Organism: Triticum aestivum; assembly: GCF_018294505.1. Taxonomy (NCBI): domain Eukaryota; kingdom Viridiplantae; phylum Streptophyta; class Magnoliopsida; order Poales; family Poaceae; genus Triticum; species Triticum aestivum. Next base: position 371,024,842 of record NC_057811.1, on the reverse strand, counting down.
AGGTGCGTAGGCGTATTTGCGGAAGCGTGCTCTACTGGCAAACATGATGGCAGTACTGGGTAAGGCTGATTTAGTAACAGCAACACGCTGGTTCAGCTTATTAATTACGTGTCCCATCAGCTGCAGCGTGTATTGTCACTTCACTGCGAAGACTAGTTGAATAGTTCTCTCTGATCGAGATGGGGAATAATGGACCGCGAGGACTTCCTTTCTATAGTATCCCTATGCCTCTACGCTCACTTCACTCATTTTGCTCCGTACCTAGTCACTTATTGAAATCTGTAGAAAGACAAATACTCCGTATTTGGGAACAGAGGGAGGCTTTTACTCCGTACTATTGGGAATAGAGGGAGTATCACCATATGGAGGGAACAGAGGAAGCTTGAAATATGAACATGTCAATAGGAGGGAGTAAGCCCCATGCATGCATGCAACATGCAACACTCACACGTACACATGGACACACGCAACACTCACGCACCCATGCGGCACACAGCACACGACGCAACACACACGCTCACGCTCAAGTGCTCAACTTACTCCCTACGTCCGTGAAAGACTGTACATTTAGAGATTTACACATTGACCAGGGCATAATTAACGCCCAAAAGTAGCAGACTTATGTGTGCATGCGGCCATTGAGATAAGAAGATTAAATGAAGGCCGTTGCATGCTGTAATTAAGGATAGACATGTAGCCTATACCTACAGCACAAGTTGGTGCATTAGTCAATCAATATCGATTTAGATTAAAGGCTAAATGCATTGGAAGTGTAGATGTACATCATGTACTACACTCTTTGTTTTATAGCCGATGTACACTCTTTGTTGGAAGACCGAGGGAGGACACGTGCATGCACTCACATACACAGCCAGGGCGGTTCGCGCGCAAGGGTTGGACTCGTGTCGAGCCTGTGTAAAGTTTTGTTTAACTGATTTCTTTGCTCTGCCAACTGACAGGTGGGACCTAAAAACCAGGTGACAATTTAACCAGTCAACAAAGTGCCACGTCGACTATGTGGCCGGTCAGTAGGGTGCAATACGGTGCTCTACGATGAGCTAGTGACCGTATAATCGCCGCAAAACTATATATAGTGACCGTAAAGAGCGTATTGTTACATACGTTGACCGCCCGTGTATTTTTCTTGTTTCAAATTAAGCCATATTAATCGGAAAGGACGCAGTATGGACTACTACTACTAGTACTAGTACTGCTTTGATGTGTTCCGTCAAATCGCCGAACAAGGAGAAGCTTGCTTACTACGCCTCTCCCTCGCCCACGCGCGCAGTGGTTCGCAGGACGAGGAGAGGGTTTTGACTACAATGCCCTCTCCCTCTCCCTCACCCTCGCCCTCGCCCTCGCGGTGGACGTGCAGTAGTTCAATCTGTGTCAGATTGCCAGAAGCATATTGTACTGTAGTATCATCATTGTTGGACCTTCCGAAGAGGGGAGGAGCCAAGTGCAAGGTTCACACGAGTATGAACTATTGAACCTCCCGAAGAGGCAAAGAGCCAAGAGCAAGGTTTTATAGGATTTGTCGTCCTAGTAGGAGTGTACTACAACTATAGCGAACGATGCTACTGTATGATGCCGCCACGTCACGTATATCCAAAGCTATGCCACCTTTTTTTTCTCAAAGAGCGTGTTGGAGCCCGTGCAACAACCACACAAGTTGCACGTACACATAACACATTTACTAGTAATAAATTCTAAAGGACAAATGCCAGTATGCCACACAAGTTCATCTCCAATTCATGTGATAAATTTGTGCACGACTAGTCTACATATATTCACAGTGCTACCGTTCACAATTACCGTACTCCACTTACACGTTATAGATGGGCTACATGTCCTCCTCCAGGTTCCTGCCCCAGGTGTTCTTCATGGATGGCACGATCCATAGCGGTGGGCAACGGGAATCATTGTCGCAGCTTTCTAGTCTGGTTCCACACGATGGAGACTCATCCAAGCTGAAGTGGCATAAATCAGGGATAGCATGTCCCAGCATGTCGTTCATCCGGCGGTGCGCACTGAAGACACAACCATGCTTCATGAACGGCAGGCCTTCCGTGTCGTGCACGGAAGGTGGCATCCGCTTCACAATGGGGTAGCTGTCCCCGATGAAAAGCGAGTACTCTCCAAGAGTGTTCCTCGGCACCCACGTAGCGTCACGGGGGTCGAACTCGGCGCCGTTCATCTGGTACACGCACATGGTGACGTACATAGTCAAGGTCCATGCATAATAATGTTGTGCTCAAATATGGCGGTCAGTAATACTGTGTAGCAAATAGTACTACTCCAATATAGAGGAAGTAAAATAATCGGCTTATTATATATAGCCACTCTTGGCTACATGGATGAGATAGTAAGACATGGAAAAACAAAAATGGTGGCAGCTAGTGGGTTCAAGTCTTCAAGGGCCTAGCTAGCTATACGCGTCCTCCAAGGTGAAAAGTACTCCTACTAGTACTAGAAAGTATACTACTAGTACAACAATGAAAGAGAAGGCGAGAGGGTTAAAAAATGGAATACCTGGGTAGATGGTGACGGTCCGATCGTGGTAGATTGTGTGACCATGTTGCACATCAGTGGTACCATGGGTAACGACTCCTAAGATAGTTGATCCCAATATGCCAAAGTCAGCTACAAGGTTCTAGGTTAGATTGAATCGGGGATGCAAATGCACATCCAGGATCGGCGATCTTATTTTGATCGGGGGATGACTGGTCCCTGCAAAATAATGGAGTACCGTTAGGGATGCAAATGATGGTTTGTGCATTCCGTTTGTAATCTCCCGTACCGTAGGATGGCAACCAGATGAAACAAGTCCCCTGGCTTGTCACCGCGAAGATGCGACCTAAATGGCGCACGGCATCTTCGAACGTGTAGGGGTACAAATCTGCCGCCGCCAACATGCGCCAGCCTCTGCCGTTACTGCCTCTTGCATTGATGGCAATCCTTATGTCGAACACCATGATGAGATAGTAATCATTGTAGCCGCATCGCTTTGTCAGTGGGTCCGCAATTGTTATCTTCTTCAATCTCATGTAGGCATCATCATACGTATTCAAGCCCAGCCAGTCCGGAAGGCCGATCCCAATGGTTGAGAAGGGGTCTACCGGAACGGCTGCACTGCTGTGGATGTTGTGCAAAATGATGGTGGTATCCGGCCGGAGGTATGCAAGCCAATCTTTGTTGGCACCGACCCAGACCTATATATAAGACGGTGGGCAGCAGAGAAATTATGGGATGGAAATGGAATAACTAAGTACTACATGATCAAAATCCATTACTGACCTGCTCATCGGACAAAATCCGACTACCTCTCAACATCGGCAACTCTAGCGGAGTCAACGTGCAACCATGGCCAGGGAGCGGTGGACTGTTCGAAGGATTGTCCCATAGAAGAACCTTCTCCTCGAGGACGCATGGAAGACCAACAAGCATGGCCTTTTCCCAAGCCTATTTAAGCAGCGTCTTGAAAAAGTTGGTGCAGGAAGCACCGAGTCTTGCGGCGGTGAGGACGTCGAAGCGGCGTGCGATTTCTCCCAGAGGATCGTCGTCCAAGGTCTCCCAGCCCCGACGAGGAGGAGAACCGCCTGGCGAATCCATGGGAGCAGCGACGAACTGCCTTATCTTCGGGGGGGGGAGAACTGGCGAGGAGGAGATAAGAGCGTAGTAACCGCAGGGCCTCGTCCCTTCCAACTGTAGATCATTCCTCAGTGAAGGGGTGAGGCTATTATTTACTACTAGTACTAGCATTATGGAACATTATGGGATTGCATTATACTGTAAATAATAGCACTAGTAAGAAATTTTTGGCACTAGGTAGTAGTTTTTGGCGTGGATTAAGAAATTTTGGGTATGTTTTTGCCATTTTTTGTACGCGCCAACTAGTGTCAAAAAACGTCTTATATTATGTGACGGAGGAGTACGTACTCGTACTGTAGCAGTACTAGTACTACTTTTCTCAACTAGTAGTGCGATGTACTGTACTTCTAGTCTAGTCTAGTATAGTGCACCAGTTTTGAACTCTTGAATCTCAGGGCCAAGGAGCTACAGTTGGAAGTGGAGGGTGCTACTGTTCTCTAGAACCATCACTGTACTATCTATGCAGGGGAAGTACACCTGCGTAGTGGCCTAGTGGGTACTCTCGGTGCTCTATTGAGCCGCTCCTCTCACGTAGCTGGCCTACTCAGCCGCTCCTCTCACGCACACACTAGCAGCCTGTTTATCAGCGACGGTTACTGCGGGGGAAGAACATTTGAGTTATTTGATACAGCGAGACTAGGCTTTTCGCTTCCATTTGTGGAGGTGTAATGGATCTCGTCGAACTTTGTTAGTAGTTCCTTCTTTATGAATGAGATGAAGCAAAGCTTTTGCCTCCGTTTCAAAAAAAAACACGTCAAGAGGAATTTCTTTTATAGTAGAGCCGATAATGGAGTGAAGTCCATGTGTGCAACGCGACAAGCTACAGGGTAGTAGTAGAGCACTTTACGTACAGAGCCATATTGCACAGTTCCCAATGCCCCGCCAGGCTTTTCCGGCTCCTCGGGCTTAATTGGGAGGCGCTAGTTTAAATATGCTACTAGCTGGAAGCTGCAAGCGAGGTGCGGCTAGGGCAAGCACGCAAGCCACGGGATGCTGGGAAGGAAAACCCGTTCACGTGGCTAGGCTGTCCAGTGCACCCAGATTGTGGGGCCGCACGTCCGTTTGATTTCAAAACTCAAACTACCCGTGTAAAATATTGGCTCGCAGCAAAGTGTAGTAGTACTATTTTTTTTAAAAGGCCGTCGTGCGTTCGGCCGGGATCGAACCCACAAAACGAGGTATACACTCCCGCGACCACTAGTAGTACTCGTTGGAGTACCACGCAACCTAGAATCGCCTTTTGTCGCTAGTAGTACGTACATTGTTCCTTACAAGAAACCCCTAAGAGCATGGTTAATAGTATAGCCAGCTGCTGGCTATAAGCCAGTGCCATGTCATCTACGGCCCATCTTATAGCCAACATGTACAATAATAGATCAAAAGAGTGTACTACTTTTTTATTATGTGGCCCACTTCTCATTCTCACAAAGTGCCTAGGAGCACGTGCTAGAGCTGGCTCTTCACGAAGAGCCCGCTTACCTTCTCTCTCCTCTTCTCTTTCCTCCAACTAAGCAGAAATATACTAGTTTATTTCTTATAGCCCGCTGACTCAGCTCTATTGTACTTGCTCTAATAATGCAAGAAACCACTAAAATGCCAAGAAACTGCTACCACTTGCATACGTGGCAGACTTAAGATAAGACTACCTTATCAACCATTGTACATGCTCTTACCAACAAAAATCCTCGAGTGACCTCCTACCTCCGGCCCGTCCACCTAGTCATCCTCGGCCATGGGACGCAGCTACCGCTGCCGGCAGAAGGCGAGGTCAAAACCGCCGGCGGTGCGGAGCCCATGTTGCAGCAGCCCGGATGCCAGCTCCGTCCGGCGCTCGCGGCCGCTAGCTAGCTAAGATAGCTCCGTCCAGCTGCTTGTCTGCAAGGTTTGCTAGCTAGATTGGCACGGTAGCGCGGCGGCTTGCTCGCGCGCGCCGCGCTAAGGCCAGCCATCTGGCTCGAGCGAAGGCCAGCGCGGCGGCTTGCTCGCTCGTGAGTCACGCTCGGGCCAGCCTGCCAACCCGTGCGGCGGCCACCTCGCTCATCACCGGCGCCACCGACGAACACGCATCAGTACTGTTTGAAGTAATGTTCAGGAAAAATAATGATTTGAGGGGGAATAACAGGATAGAAGGTCAGATGTGGGTCCCTCGTGTCAACGGTCAAACAAAATGTGTTGGTTTAAGCTGCCTCGTCAGCACGGACGTGTGGGCCAACCCTGTCATAAATGGGTTTAAACGAACCTAATCGGTAGGAGTACTAGGTAGTTTTTGGCGTGGATTAAGAAATTTTGGGTATGTTTTTGCTATTTTTTGTACAATAGATTCTTCCTAGGGCTGGTTGAAAGTGGTAGTTTTTTGTTAAATACTCTACATATTGTAAGTAGGAGTGAAAGTTAAGCTTTGGAAGCCAATAAGCAAGGCTAGTTACATAGTGCATATGTGTACATGATTGAAAGTAAATATCAACCATGAGTGACTAATATCTTGATGGAAAACTCAAAACTATGGAATACTAGGAAAAAATGCATGGTTGGAAATACTAGCAATGTTCATGTCCATTGCAACAAATCATAATTAGAATAATACTTATTCACAAACTTGGTACAAAACACTCTAATTTTGATATACATATGTCACTAGAGATATATTATGTTTCAATTAGAATATATTCCTTGGGCTGTTTTGGTGAGGTCAGGGAGGGATGTGGTTGGTTTTAAGATACTAATTATGGGTTTTTCTGCAAATTGGTAGACAAGTGGGATGTTGGTGAGAAAAGGCAACAACTTACCTCACAATCGTTAGATGTAGATCTAATGGTCAGAAACGACGGATGGCAGACACACCAGCATCACCAACTTAGTCTTGTGTAGGAGTACTAGCAAGATCCGTGCATTGCACAGAACATCAAGATGCATTTTTTTATAAAACACTTGTTGTGATTGACCCTTGCAGGAGTAATCCCATGTGTAAAAACTAATGATGTCTCGAGAAATATGAGATAAGGTAAAGAGGAGTGGGGTGTGGTGGTGGTTGGTGGTCAGACTGAGCAGAGGCATGGGGATTGACGATGCCGGCAGCGGCCACCAGGCCAGTTTGTTCCAGAGGCTTCCTTTCTTAATTGCTCAACAATGAGGTTTGTTGGAGATAAGGATGAACGAGGGAAGGCCTTGTCTGCAAATGTGGAGAGGGGTGCGGGTATCTTTTAGTTTAATTTCCATCCGTCAGATATAGATCAGACGGTCTATATTGCAAGATGGCACACGTACCATCATCACCAACTCGGTTTTTATAAGAGAAGAAATATAAGTATGGAGATACAAACGTATTATCGATACTTGCTTCCGTAAACTAGCACCTACATTCTATTCAACGCCTCGGCATGTGGGGCCATAGCACAATGACTTCTCGACTGTGTAAAACAAAGATTTTCCCGTCGCCGACAAGGCGGGGGTGACAGCGGCGCGCTTTTTGGCTGCTCTAGTCCTAGTAGTCATACTAGGTGGTCTAAGCACGTGTAGATTTATTCTTTTTCACATCTCGTGTTCGCCGTACTGCTACGACTGTTGATGAATAGACGGTAAGTTATTCACGGGGAAACCCTTGTTGAGCGTGTTTGCGAGAGAGAGAGAGAGACAGTGTGCGTGTGTGATATGTTAGAGACTGAGGCAATGATAACAGATTCTTTGTGTCTATGTGTGTGGAGGATAGAGAGAGACATGTACATGGGGCTTTGTGTTGTGTAACGTGGAGACACATATACATAATTAGAGAGTGAGTGTGTGAGATACACATGCGGACATGAGGAGAGATGAGGATCCAGATAAATGGGTGTTTGTGCGTGTCTGTGTGTGTTTGTGCACGTGTTTGTGTGTGAGAGGGAGAGAGTGTATGTGGAGTAGAGAGACCACTGATGATGTAAACCTAGTATAAGGGAAGGGGGAATGGTGTGACATGTGTAGTAGCGAGATAGCACGGGTGCGGGCGGGGGGAGCAGACTATTTGGAAGAGATATCGAGAGTGTGTGTGGGAGAGGGGTGTGAGAGAGAGAGAAAGAGAGAGGTAGCGACGGAGAGAGAGAGAGGAAGAGAGGGGGCGAGAGGGGTCATTTGTGTCCATAAATGGCGTATAGATAGGGAGACAATGTTGATGTTGTCCGAAATTGGCCTATGAACGGAGACGCAAGGGAAGCGAGTCATCGTGTATGTGATAGGGACTTCATGAGAGATCTAGAATAGATGGTGTAGAGAACAATGTGTGAAATCGAGAACGATTATACATTAGGGAGCTATGCAAATAGTCACGACATATATGTATACAGGGAAGGAGCTGGGGCGGGTCCGCATGTGGGAGAGATAGAAAGAGGAGAGTGGTGCACAAGGAGATAAAGTGTGCTTGTTTGCAGTGGGGGTGGTGTGTGAGGTGAGTGCGCGGGAACCACATAACTAGGGAGATAGACGTTTGGGGGCGACGTTTTGTGTGTATGGGAAATATACACTCGACATAGTGCGTGTGCTTGGGTAAGAGAGATAGCGGGAGACCTAGTGAGTGAGGGAAGAGATGTGTGCATGCCCGAGAGACAAAGTGATAGAGACCTATGTTGGGGTCTGGACTTTACAAGAGAGAGGGGTGTTAATGTGCTCCTGTGTTGGTGTTTGGGGGAGAGAACGACTTCTCTATGTCTGTGTGTGTGTGCGGTGGTGGGGGGGGGGTTGACTTCAGATAAAGAGTGAGGTGTCTATATTTGAGGGACTTTAGCGTAATTGAGATATTGTGCACTCATGGTTGATCAATTTGTTTCACAGTTTGTAATATGAGATAACGGTACTTTTGAACATGCGTGATATACCTTGATGTACCAGAATTACAAACCTAAGATTGGAATTTTGGAATTTGACTCCATCATTAGCTTTTGTAATTCATTTAAACGGAGGTACATTCTTTAAGCCGGGATTTCGTGATTTCAAATTCATATATCAAACCTAGAGATATACACATACGGGCATGTTCAAACTTTATAATCATCCACTTTATTCATACACATACACATTTTTGCTTTTGTCATCATATTTAGGATAAACACATTTGGAATTTCATTTGAATTGGACCGTATGATGGTATTTGCTTGTAGTAGCTCAATGATCCATATTTGAATTGAATGGACAATCTAAGTTTCGAGTTGGAGACATTGATTTTCAAAACTTGCACATTTTTTTGCGTGCAAAACAAACAAATTGTCGGCCATGATATCATAGTCGGCCGTACAAGAGCAGAATACTTATAATTTTAGGCGCCAAAAGCTTTCAAACTTCCCGCTCACATCGAAATATCACGCGCCCGAAAGTTTAGCCCTGCGATATTCCTGTTTTACCCCTGCCACATGAACGGAAAAGGGCTGCTTTGGTAACTCCATTGTTTTCCCCTCTTTGCCCCCAACATTCTTCCCCAGAGCCCCTCCCCTTCCCCTCCCTGACCCCCCAACCATGGCAAGCCGCCAAATCTAGTCCTCCGCCGCAGCGGTGGACCTCACACCCCGCCGGATCTACCTTCCGCACCTTGGAACCCCAAACTGCCAACTCACCACTTCACCGGAGCCGCTTCAGCGACTGGCTTGTCCACCGCTCCAGATCTCCTTGACCGCCATCATGGTCCACCACACCGGATCTGCTTAACCGATGCCCTCGTCCACCACAGCGTAGGCCCTTCACTGACTCCCTCGTCCGCCCCTTCGCTGGCCCTTCATACGAGCCCTCGTCCGCCGCAATAGATCCGCCTCACCGAAAGCACTGTACAGCGCGCCCGCCGAAGCCTTCGTCCACTGCACCGGACCCGCTCCACGGACGCCATATTCAACTCCATCGGCCCTGCTTTACCGACGCTGCAGCCTCATCAGGTTATTTCGATTTGTACTCCTTCGGTTTTTCTCTTTATCATGCAACTGTTCACTTACCACAGATGAGCTTTCTTGTATGTCGATAGGCGCCGCAACCGTAGCACCGGAGCCGATTCAGTGACGGCGACAGCCGGCCCAAACTCAACCGCAACACGAGCACTATCGACGATCCTTAGCTATCAAGTATGACAACGATACCCATACGCCGCCGAGAATCAGGTACTATTATCCAACGGCCGGCGCCTACGTTCACTTTCCTAGCATAAGCACCGCACCTTTGAATTTCTTCAGGGCATCATTCAGTTTTTCATGAGACGGGTTATTCTGCTTGCACCTGTAGGGCCATACTTCTGGCAGTGAACATGTTACATGTGCTAAATTACATACCAGTGAACATATAGTTAATATGCTTTAGTTTTGTTCTGATGCCACCTGTTGGTTCCATCAGACTGCTTAATGTTCTCTATGCTTAATTACACATCAGCAAACTAGCATGTGGTTCCGCTGCTTTTTGTTCATTTTACCCTACATTTTCTGATGCTAGCTATTACATCACTGCTCCGAGCCTCTGTTCATTACTTGTTTGTGTGTTCTTGATCTTCCCAAGTTGCATGACTAATTTGATGCTTCTATTAATTATGGAGCTGCCAACCCCATCAAGCAAATATTTGTTCTTTTGGGGCTGGCACCTCGAACAAGCATAAAAATAGAGGGAAGCAGATATATTGTCGTGTATGCACACACCCTTCTTTCATTAGTTTAGATGAACCATTGATGATCAATTCGGACCAGTGCATGCGATTAAAATTAATTTTACCAAAATAGATGGTGCAGAATAAACTACAACAACTAGATTTACAACCACGGGATGCTGACGATATCTTCAAAGAACATTGCAATAGCAGCTAGGCTTCACAGCAACAGATGGTAAGCCAGTGTGTTTTAGTACATGTGAAATGTAATGCGAGAGGCTGCTTTCTTGGCTTGTGCCCTCAACGTGTAATCCTACCAAATTACAAATAGTTCAGTTGTCTGCTTTGCTGTATTGCTTGATTCGAATGCTTATTTGTTGTTACGCTATACCTGAGTTGGCCAATATGTCAGCAGTGCCTGATGTACTATCGTAAAGAAATGCATGCCTATTTCATTTGAGTCCTTAACTTTTCCTCTCAACTTCATCACAAGACTGTCTTCATAGTTTATATGAGGCCACACTGTTAAGTGCTTTCTCAGATTATTTCAACTGCTTAGATGCCTTGGCAACTTAAATATAACGGTTGTACACTCCCTTTCAACTAGGGATGTCAACTGGGTCCCGTTTAATCCCGATTAAAGTCCACTAGTGGTATGATAGTTCAAAAGAGTTTTTGTTTTTTGAGGAAAATGAACTAGGGAGGTAGCAAAAACTAACTAGATGGGACTGGCGGATGTCGTTTATTTGCCACTTACATCCCTAGTTTCATCTTACCATTTTAATTTCTTTTCGGCTGATGCTGCTTCGAACCATTTAAATAAAGTTTGCCATGCTCGGCAATAATTCGTTCGTCGTTTACCATGTAAGCTTACTGCCTGGATCATACGATAACTATCTCTTACTGATGTCCAGCGAAAACCTTTCAGGATGCCGTTCACACTAGGACACAATGTACAACCCCAGAATCTATTTGTGGAAGCAGTGCGCCATCCATGTTACCAGATGGTAGCAGTTCAGAGGCAACACCGCCAGAGAGCAGTCTGAGCACAGATATTATAGTGCTTGAGGCTCTACTAGAGGCAGAAAGAGATGGTGTGGCTGCCATGAATGAGGTAATCTTTATCTTGAGGCTGGAAATTACGGAATTAGCAGCACGCATTATGCAGGCAACCGAAGAATTGGAGGAAGTAAGAATGTTGCATTTGAAGATGGAGGAGGTCCTGCTGTTTCTGCTATCTGAAGCCCAAGGTAATCCCGGTTCTTCTTTAGACACCAGTTGAAATTGTCATTAGATTATTGTACTTTCATGTTGTGTCATGTCTCTGAATGGATTATGTTTCAAGACCCCCTATGTTGTCCATGTGTTGTAATGATCCAAATTTTTTAGGCGAGGTAATCCTCAGTACTTGTATGATTGACATAAGGTGAACTGTTTTCGTGTGAGCATATTGTATTGGATGAAATAACTATTTGACTTAGAGTGTATCCAACCTACTGAATTCGAAGATCACGTCATTTCTAAATCATAATCATATATAAAGGTGGAATAAATCTTTGTTGTGGTTTTGAAGAAATAAATAACAAAACGTATAATTATCTGTCGATATTCGTAATCGAATACAAATTGGATTTGAATTTAGTTTGCCAGGTCCCAGGGCAAATGTGAATGCTAATTCTCCCAAGTTTTGAACGAAGTGGCTAAACACCCACTATAATTTGTGGGCTGCCCGAAGCAAGTGTTTGCGAGATGGAAATTACTGTCTACCCCTGACACTTGACATCCTTATCGACCGGATTTACACTGCTGTCGATAGGGGTAGACTAGTAACTTCAATCAGACGTGACACGGCGGCCTCTGAGCCCATTCAGACACGGTGGGCGCCAAACGTGGGCGGCAAAACACATTTGATTCAAGCTCGTCCGAAAGACATGTGTCTCTTCCTCCATGTCCCCATTCATACATGGTGGGCGGCAAAACAAACTCTCCTCATCCGAAATCGATGTAGGCTAATATTTTAAATAGGGGCAGATGTGTAACTAACATCAGACATGACACAACCGCCCTACCTGTCAGCCCTGTTCATACACCGTGGGCGCCAACCGTGGGCGGCAAAACACCCTCTCCTCGCCCGAAATAGTTACTGGCAAATATTTGGGAGATGCGAGATTACCGTCCTATCCCCAACCAACGCAATGTCCGAAATTTTAAACGGGGGATAAGTTCGTAACTTTCCCCCATTTCAGAGAAGCTCGTCCCAAAGTTTGAGATCCCCCCTCCCCTCCATTTTCCCATTCATACACCGTCGGCGGCACGACAACCTCCGCACTGCGGCCAGCCTCCTCCGTCCGCCACCCCATCCTCCACCTTGCCGGAGCCGCTACCCCTACCCCGTCGTCCACTGCAAGAGATGGACGTCTCTCATCCACGGTGCTGGACTAGGATCCTTTCATCGCCTCCTCTCGGTTCATCGGCGCCGTCGTCCACCTTGTTGTTGCCGCTCCTACGACCGCCTCGTCCACGGCAACAGGATATATCCCCCGACTCGGCCGTCTGCCGTCTAAAGTCTTCTTCCCCGCCGCCGACAGCCATCGCACCCGCAGCACCCTCAGCGTATCAGCATAGGCCTACACGGCGTCGCAAGAGAGGTGGTACTCTTCCATATGTGCTTAAGTTATTGATCTCACCTGGAAAATAGATCGTAATTTGTTTACTGTACTTTTCTTGTCCGTACCAAATCGTAGTGGCTAGTTGAAAGCAAACATTGGTTGCAAAGTAGCTTTGTCCGGTTTGCACCTTCAGATCCGCCATGGCACGGGCACTATACTTGTAAAGCTTATGGTTTCCCCCCTTTATATTCACTACCATCATCGTAGGTGCTTCGTGTCGTGCTAGCACTGCTCCTCAAGACCTCAACCCAAAGCTTACGTGTTGAAATACGAATCTGATATGATGCTCATATCACTAAAACAAAGAATGTTTAATTGGTCACCTAATGTTCCTATATTTGTTTCGAAAAGCATGTGCGCCACCCACTGGTCCAGCTAGTTCCACTTTCCTGATTTTTCTCTTGATGCTTAGGGTTTTCCCCTTTTATCTACTCTACTATGATCTGCGTAGGTGCTTTCTGTCATACTAGCATTAATCCACCCTTCAAGCTAAACAACACAACACTCAGAATTTGAAAGCTTAGTTGTTCAAATATGATTGTGATATGATACTGATATTAGTTAACCGACACATTTAATTGGTTAGCTAAAGGTCCCACTTGAGTTTCCAAATGCATGTCGCGACATATAGAGAGACAGCATAATTGCATTTCTTTGTCACTTGTTGACTGTACTTTCTTGTCCATACCAAATCTTAGTTGTTATTTCAAAGCAAACATCGGTTGCTAACTACCCTTTGCGCGGTTTGCAGCTTCAGATCTGCCATCCCACTGCCACGGTCAACACTGTACTCATCATGCTTATGTTTTCCCCATTTTATGATGACCACAATCAGCCTACGTGGTTCGTGTCGTAATAGCACTGCTCAACCCATCGAGCTAAACAAGCTTAGTTGTACAAATTCATATCTGATATTATTGCTGATATTAGTAAAACTGAGAGATGTTTAATAGGTTAGCTAAATGTTCCTACTTTAGTTTCGAAATGCATGTGAGCCACATATGGAGAGACCGGAAAGAATAGTATTTCTCTGTGCGCTCTGGTTCATCATGGGTGGCCAACCGACATTGTATTGAAAGACTTGTAATATCTTGAATCTACTTGCTCTTCTGCTCTTCTTTAAGATGATACTCTTCTCTTGTGGTCGACTGGCCAGGTCGAGTTGTTCTCCCTTAGTATATTTTGAATCTGTCAGGTCAGGTCGACTTGTTCTTCTTTACTATATGTTGGAGCTATCATCTGCGAAGTGTCATCACTTCTGGAGCTCTCATATTTTGAGTAGTAGGCCACATTATATTAATGCACACAACAAATTACAGCATGCATGGCATCTTTTAAAAGAATTGCAGAGATAGCATAAAGGGGTTTACAGGGAGGCAGTATTGGATTAGAATCACTTCTGCATTACAAAGAAAATCTCACTTGTTTTTATGTTTTCATGCATGTCAGATATTGAACATTATCAAAATGAATATGAGAATGGGCGCATGAGAGGAATATTGCGGAACGATCCACTGGCTAACAAACTTGGCATGGTGGCGGATGGCCTATCTTATTCACCCATCAAGGTGCGTGCTCTAACTTTGCAAAGTTGTATTGGTCGCACATATTTTGCATCTGACCTCTTGCATTACTTCTACTTTGTTACACCATCTTCTTAGTTTAAGCATCATATATGAGTATATGCCATACCTATCCATTTTCTGTACCTATTCCATGTGTCGTCACACTATGTTTTTCCAGTCAAATGTTGTTCTTTCGTAATAGATGTCCGAAAGGAAGAGGGTGAATGCAGATCCTCAAGGAGTACAAACTAGGTTTTGGAAAAGGTAGTGATACATGTTAAATCAGATAGATCAGCAGCCACGGAAAACACAGGCCCAACTGTACCACACTTTACCCCTACTCCAGTGGCCAAACCCCTATTAGAACTTCTGGGAGCCCAGCGTCAGGTACTGTCTATGACATCAATTCAAAATTTGAACTCCTAAATTTCTGCTTGTGCCTTACCTTCTCTCTTGTATGAAAACTAATTTCAGATGAATCTCCTTGCCCAAAGGATCATACAATCTCAAAACAATAATGGGCTCTGCATTGCTCTTGTCAGTACCTCTCTCCCTTTTGCCTTGTAACGATGTACTTAATTAATTGCTATTTGATTATGTATCATCAGTCTGCACCTGAGCTTCATTATCCTCTGTTTCTTCCAATATTATTTGATCTATATTTACTCTGTGCAAAATGTAGAATAATGGTAAAGAATTTTCTTTGGGGAATTTATTGAATTATCCTTCCATCAACATGGAGAAGGGCTTTGTCCATCCCGTCTTAACATGTAATGTAAGTTCATCCTTCTCAAGCCTTCAAACTTTGTTCTAGTATAGATTTGGATAGGCATCATTTCCTCCACTACTGTTTGCTTTGCTGTTTACATCTGATTGGATGTTTGCAACAACTACCAGTTTCAAATTGTAGTTGGAAAAACAAGTTCCTTATGCAGAATAGATCCATTTATTTGCTTATATAATTGTGAAACCTGTTACGTGTCTCCTTGTTTCTCTTTCAGACTCGTACCTCTTACGCCGGGCAGAACTTTTGGGAAGATGGTGAGCCAAACCATCTTGAGGACAGCGAGATGACCCCAAGGTCCTGTCTTGATGAAGACAGTGAGTTGAAGCTACTCACCAGCAGGTGTGAGACAACCTCTGTGCAGTCGCTGCCTCAATCAGTTCGACTTCTTCAGTCTCAACTTAAAACGGAAAGGCTTGCTTCAGCTCAGCTCCGACTTGAAGTCAAAGATGCAATGAAGATGTCAGAGGACTGCCGTGTGCACCATCATGCCTTAAATCTAGTGTTGATGCATCTATCGTTGACACAACTGAGGTCTACTCAGCTTCTTCAGCTGTTTGGGCGGCCCGACGTGGCCAGGCCTAGTGCCTTCTGAAGTGCTCTCGGTTTTGTATATTCTTTTGTCGGCGCGTTTATTGGCACTGGTGGCGAACTTTGATGCCCAGTGGATGTAATATGTGTGATAGTCGTGATAGCCTAGCATAAGTTGCTTGCTTATTTATTTCCTTGTTGTCTTGTTTATTTGTTTGCTTGTAGTCATTGCAGTTCTTTTTCCGCGGTTTGCTAGTGGCTGCAATAACCTATTTTTTAAAACTAGGCCACAATAACCATGGGCTAATATTTACTGTAGTGACACTGGGCCTCCTACGGGCCGTAGAAACAGTGGGCCTTCTAGGGGCGTAGAAACAGTGGGCCTTCTACGGGCCGTAGAAACAATGGGCCTTCTACGGGCCGTAGAAACAATGGGCCTTCTACGGGTCGTATCATCAATGGGCCTTATACAGGCAGTATGATCGATTGGCCAAACATGGGCCAATAACAGGCCGCATTATGGCCGTAAACGGGCTAGAGTTGGAATCGCCCGTTCATGGGCCGACCATAACGGGCCATCGTTAATAGGCCGTATTTGATGATGCTATGAAAACGGCCCAACATATTAATGGACCACAAACGGGCCGACTATAACCATGGGCTGAATTTGGCCCACAAGCAGAAAATGACAGTAACAGGCCGTAAGTAAACGAATGCTGGAAATGAGCCCAAGAATAAATGGGCTCTGAGAAGGCCGAAAGATAACATGGGCTGGAAACGGCCCAACGAAATAACAGGCCGTTAATGGGTATAAAGTGATACACTGTTCATTACGGGCCAGTTTCACCACGGGCCGTTAATGGGTGTAAAGTGATACACTGTTCATTACAGGCCAGTTTCACCACGGGCCGTTAATAGGCCAAGAGTTACATAGGGCCTCATATGGGCCGAAAGACGTCATCGGCCATACATGGGCCAGAAGTGAAAACGGGCAGGAATCATATTGGGTGGCCCAGATGACGCTACTGGGCCTAATTCGGATAGGGCGTAACGGGCCTTGGGTTAGCGGGCTGTAAATGGGCTATATGCGAACAGGCCATTAATAGGCTTTACATGGGCCGGCCCGCCACCTTTTGACCAAGTCAAACGGGCCGGCCTTTTCACAGGAATGGGCCTCTGTTGGGCCGTGCCATGTGTCGACGTACCATAGGCGCCTTCTGTCCAATGAGTGGATGACATCTGTCCCAACGATGAGCCGACACGTGTTTCCTCCAGCCAATGATGATTTTACACGTGGAAAATCCCCATTGGTCGGGGCTGTTAACGGGTTATCGGATCCAAAACCCGACCCGATAGCTTAACGGCGTTACGTTACGGTGGATGCCACGTGTCGGTCACCCTTGACGAAAGCACTTCTGTGACGCGGGATTTATCGTCATGGAAGTGGACACTGCCGTGATGATAATTTTGGTAATGTCATGGAACAATTCTACGACAGCACAGGTATGACTATCTTGATTCTGTCATAAAATCGTCATGGATGTACATGCATGACAGAAAATGTGACCTACTGTGACAAACACGTATCATCACGAAAGTGTATTTTTTTGTAGTGTGATGTGAACTATTGGTGTTAATCACATGGCGATGTGAACTAGATTATTGACTCTAGTGCAAGTGGGAGACTGAAGGAAATATGCCCTAGAGGCAGTAATAAATTTGTTATTTTATATTTCCTTATTCATGATAAAGGTTTATTATTCATTATACAATTGTATTGATCGGAAACCTAAATACATGTGTGAATACATAAACAAATACCGTGTCCCTAGTGAGCCTCTACTAGACTAGCTCATTGATCAAAGATGGTTAAGGTTTCCTAACCATAGACATGTGTTGTCATTTGATAACGGGGTCACATCATTAGGAGAATGATGTGATGGACAAGACCTGTCGTAGATTTGTCACAGTAGATGTCTTTAGTGTGAGGACTTGTCGTGAGGCCAACGCAATTAGGTAGTAGCCTGAACGGGGTTGATCGGAATCGAGAGACGCGAAGTGGGTTAACACACAAGACAAGGGTTTAGACAGCTTCGGGCCCCAGGAAACATCATCCGGTAATAACCCTACATGCTGTTTGTGGCTAGATCTCATTATGCTCATGAGGGAGTCGCCGCATAACCGGCTCTCCTCTAGTTGTGTCTAGCCTTCAAGATTATCTCCCCTCTTGGGGTGCCCTGCCCCTCCTTATATAAGTTGGAGGGGTGGGTTACATGCGGAGTCCTACCAGGATTAGGACTAGTCTATCTTCTAATACAAGCCGGATACAACTCCGGGTCTTAATTCCTTGTAAGGGAAATATTCTTCACGCCTTTCCTCTTAAGCCGGCCCACCATCACATGAACCGGCCTACTGGGCCTTGGGCCTTGTCGTCCATTTGACCTGCCCGCTGGGTCACCAGTGAGTCGCAATGTTCAAGCAGGTTGCCCGTAAACCGCCAGGTCCAGGCGGCTCACCAGTGAGTCACCAAGCTCCAGCCGGGTCATACATCTGGCGGGTTACACCGCGGGGTATATCCCCGACATTAGCCCCTAGTTTAGCTTGGATTTATCCATGGTAAACTTATGCTACAAAATAAACACAAGAATAAATTTGACAGGTTGTGTTCCGGGTTAAAAGTTTTCCTGAACCGACACCTGACCATCCTTAAATCCTCGGCATTTCCTCCTAGATGCATGTTCATGATCTCATAGCAAATCTCCTTTAGCAGATATGTTCAAACTTTGTCAATGCCAAAAATTCGGGCACTTCTTCTGAAAAATCCGGGTCAATAGGCCAGCTTCATAATCAATTTGCTAACATTGGTTTCTTGTATAGAAATATTATAAGAAATAATCCATTTGAGTTGGTTTCCAAAGCTCCGGCTTAATAAAAATATTGGACTCAAGATATTCATCCGGTGATCCGCCGGCTTGAGGATGTAGAGGCTGGCGAGTTATAATTGCCAAAATTGTCGGCTTATAAATATTGATAGCACCGGTCATAATTGTTGCTAACATCAAGCTTGAAAATGTACCTCCCTTATATGTATATCACTTGTAGCCCCAAGTCTTAAGAAGGGAGCGTAGTAACAGCTTAAGACTTGCTTTAATGTTAATGCTGCAACTTTGGAGAAATCCAGGTTGTTCATCTCAGTCACTAGTCAAAAATGAATATTGCACATATGTAGCCCCCAAGTGCCGGGTTGTCATGCTCGCAGCAACCTGGGACTTGTAATTTCCTTATGCTCAAAAAACTTCAACCAGTGTAGCCCCCAAGGGTCGGGTCATTATGCAATAATGAACATGAACTTTGTAGATATGATCATGTAGACTTGAACAGCAACGCGTAGCCCCCAAGGGCCGGCTCAGCAAGACAATACTGAGCTGGAACTTCATTGAAAATAACATCATATGATGTAGCCTCCATCGTAGGGCTTGAACCCATGACCACATGGTTAAGAGCCTTGTGCTCTACCAACTGAGCAATGGACCCTTCAATATAATGGATTAAGGCTTGTGTACTTTGAATTTTTGACTGGAGCAATTGGTAGCCCCCAAGGGCCGGCTCATTACGATGATGAGTCGGGTCTTCAATAAGGCAAGTAAAAAATGACCTTGCATTAGCCCCCAAGTGCCATGGTGCATGCTGGCAGTGACATGGGACTTGCGTATTTGATGTGATATCAATCTGAATAATGTAGCCCGCAAGTGCCGGGTTGTAAGCCTGCAACGACTCGGGACTATTCCTTCCATCGCAGAATAAATCTTCTCCATTGATAAAGAAATAATAGCCATTGCACTGAAGCGACTTTGAAAACCTCAATCATTCAATATCATAATGAAAATCTAGCCAAGTTGGCTATTAAAGATTGGAATAATATGATCCGGCGGCTCTTGGCCAATAGCGACTTAATGCGCATCCATTGTCCTCCGGGATACAACCCGGTGGCTTATAACCTTTGCAAAAAATCAGGAATTGATAACCCCATCCATGGCGGCTCATAGTCATGTCCGATTTTTGAAAAGATCACTTTGGTGGCTCATAGCCTCAATAAACTCAATATTGACCAATATAACCCGGAGCAGGATAATCTGGTAATATCTATAGAATTGGCTCATACTACCAGCTTACATCGCCATACCCAATGAGGACAATAATCCAATGATTTATAAGCGCATGATTCCAATGGCACAATCCAAAATATACTGGCGAATTAACGTCCAAAGCCAGGGCCGTTTATCAAACCCAAAATATTCATACCATTATTTAAAAACATACCTATAGATTAATACCATAGTGATGCCTTGATAATTATAATCCAGGGCCAGTATCAACCCGGAGTCATGAAATATCATCATTTTGATTGCTCAAGGCAAAATATCCTGGCGACTTAAAGTCTGCTATCAGGTCGGGTTATCAAACCCAAAAGATGCTCAATGATGAGCCATATAATCAAGGCTACATGGCCTGTGAAATCAGTTCATACTGCCGGCTTACAACGCCATATGCAGCAAGGGGTAATATCCCAAAGCTTAGAGCCAAAGCTCAAAGCACAAAAAATCATCATATACTGGCGACTTAAAGTCCAAAGCCAGGCCGGGTCAATAAACTCCTGATAGATTCATATATGAACCATAAGGCAACATATCCCTCATCGGTTTTCAACCATGTATTAACATGTCACAAGAGATGAACCTCAAAAAAATGTTCAAATCAAATATAAATCAAAAAACAAGGCTTTCATAGGCTGCCAAGCCTCAAAGTCAAGTGCTGTTCAAGGGCCGCACAACCGCTGAGTTAAACCTTCATTCAAACCTTGTAAGCTGGGCCTCAGATGACCAATCACCGTTTTAACTTTGACAAGTTCAGGGTCTTTATAAGATTGACTGTCAAGAGTACGACGAGTCATTCCAGGATTACCTAGGCGGAGCGGCAGACTTACAAAGGCAGGATAACCCGGATTTTTTGGTGAATACACCTGGCGTCCAAGCCTATTACAAGGGTCAACGAAGCTGTGTCCATTAACAAAGAGCCCCCAAGTAATATTTCATTCCAGTCGTACAAGCCGGATCAGCAGGGTAGTCATAGCTCTGCTCAATGAGCAGGAAGCCCCCAAGTATTTTGTAATCATGGCGTACAAGCCGGATCAAGAGGGTAGTCATAGCTATGGTCAGTGAGTAGGAAGCCCCCAAGTGATCATAATAAGATAAGCCCATAAAGCAGGATGCCCATGTTTGAACCACACATCATGGCAGCAAATTCTCTTTGGCAACCTTTAATTTTTCTGAGAACTCGAACTTGCGAGAGATGGATTCTTTTTGAACCGGAATTTTAAACCGGATATTGAGAGCTTCAAAGCTTTATACGAGACAGATTTCCCTTGAGCTGGATTTTAAATCGGAATCCTTCATTTTAAGCCGGAATTTTTCTGACGGCTTTTAAATTTTTATCAATATGGCAGTAGCCTCAAGGACCGGGTTATCATCCCTTCAATGACCTGGAGCCCTTGAATACATTGAAACCGGACAATTCTACCGAGTCATGTCATTGTAGCCCCCGAGTCCTAAGACGACTCGAGGAGTTGTCTTGAGATTCTCCATATTTGACCGTGATATAAACCGGTATGAGTCGTTTCAACGGCTTAGTGATATAATAGTCCCTTTTGCAGTAGACAACTTGTCCTACATTAGAGAACTTGCAAGCCAGAGTAGTTGCTTTGTTAAAGAAAGCAATATGTAATATAAAAATATACTGGATGGATTTCACCTGATATGTCAGGCCAGAAATTATCCATCATGGAATTGATGATCACCACAGTTAAGCTAAAATCAATCACGACCGAGTCGGCCGCGGGAGTAGAAAATGAGCCGGCCGCGGCAATGCAAGCCAGCGCAGAAGGGCGAGGCAACCAAAGGCGCGGTAAGCCGCGCGGACGAGCGAATCAACCACGTCATATTGATGTAAATTGGGCTGTAAAAACGGTGGTTTGCACATATATTCATCGAACATCATGGCACGGTCAGAAGCTGACGCATGATAATGGTAGCGCGGGCTATACATCCATGACACGGCCAACACTCTTGCAGTGAACAATTGTCCTGCATAAACAATATCGCAGACCAAGGCAAAGATAAACTGCTCTTTGACAAAAATAATATGTGCTAATAAAATAAATTTAAATGGATATCACCTGATTTTTTCAGATGACGGATGATCCGTTAAACGTGACAAAGGCGGCTCAGGCAGACCGGTGACTCAATATAGCCCCGGCGGCTCAGGCAGACCGGTGACTCTCGGCGGCTCAATATAGCAGAGGCGGCTCAACACAGCATAATACGACTCACCACAGGAGGTGAAGCGGCAATGGTAACGTCCGGATCTCGTCCACGCGACAGCGGCTCGGTGACGAGCAAGGCAAATGGCGGCTTGATGACTTTTTTTGGTCAACTGGTTCTTCTTGTGCACATATTGATAAAATCTTCATGGAGTCCGAAGCGTGCGGCTGGCTCTCAAGCGGCAGCTCAGAAAACGGGTCCATGGCGAGACGCGCCGCGGAGGCGGCTCTAGGAATCAAGGCGAGGACCATAGCAAAGGTCAATCCAAGGTGGCTCGGGGTGACTCGCACGCGGCTCTTAAGCCGGCGGCTTGCGGTGTCTCCGAAGCAGAAGGACGAGCCAGCAGCGGTATTCGGACGATGGCGGCTGATGGAGCAAGGGCGGACGACGACAGTAGAGCGGGCGCAGCCAGCGCAAGGTTGAAAATGGCTCGGAATCATCGTGCGCCCATGACCAAATCGGCAAATCCTCCTCCGAGTTGTCGTTGGTTTGACTTTTTCTCTCGTGCTGACGGATCATTGTTTTAGTACTATCACCTCATGTTGATGGATCAATGGATGTACCACTTTTTGCCTTCACATATTGACTGCTTGAAGGCACATGTCGCGGGTGTTTTGCGATGGAAAATCAGCGGCGGATTAAGTGTGATGGCTTGTCCCTTGTGACCACGTGAGAGCTTTCTTGGAAGTCTTGCTGGCAGCATACTCTGAGTAGATGTAATAATTAAAGATGAAAATTCCAAAAACTGAACTAGTACTCAGCTTTTGGCCTTCACGTGATGTAGCAGCAACGTAGCACCTCAACTAGTATCTGGAATTTTGTGCAAACAAAGCACTTCAACTTAGTACACCTCGGTGTCTAGATTTGTTTTTGCAGACCAATCGGTGATTGATCTTCTCAGGATTTTTAATTAGATGACTTGCGGTTTTGATGGATGTGAGCACATCTCTGCCTTCTGTGCAATGCGGAGGTGACTCGTGATTGAATCTTGGCCGACGACTGCAGCCAGAGCAAATTGCGCCTGCGTGTACAAACAGTACTTCTGCCGGTCTCGGAGTAGTAACGCCCTTGATGAATTGCCCTTGCAGCAGGCCTTTGTCTCGAACTCGGTGTCAACCAGGCGATGGAAATCCGCAGTACGACCACGGCAGCAGAAAATCTGGTCGGTTTCAAAGACTGGCGGCGACGTACACCACCAAACCCTAATCTCACTTGAACTCAAATCTTGTATCTGCCGCTCCAAAGATAATCATGACTCCAATTACTGAACAATGAATATTGCATGTTCTTGTTTCATCCGACGAATCGCGGGCTTCTTGATCCCCGTGAGAAATCTCTTCAAGAACTCAACACCATTGTGCGAAGACCCCACGGTGGGCGCCAACTGTCGTGGATTTGTCACGGCAGATGTCCTTAGTGTGAGGACTTGTCGTGACGCCAACGCAATTGGGTAGTAGCCTGAACGGGGTTGATCGGAATCGAGAGACGTGAAGCGGGTTAACACACAAGGCAAGGGTTTAGACAGCTTCAGACCCCGGGAAACATCATCCGGTAATAACCCTACATGCTTTTCGTACCTAGGTCTCATTATGCTCATGAGGGATTCGCCGCATAACCAGCTCTCCTCTAGTTGTGTCTAGCCTTCAAGATTGTCTCCCCTCTTGGGGTGCCCTGCCCCTCCTTATATAAGTTGGAGGGGTGGGTTACATGTGGAGTCCTACCAGGATTAGGACTAGTCTACCTTCTAATACAAGCCAGATACAAGTCAGGGTCTTAATTCCTTGTAAGGGAAATATTCTTCACGCCTTTCCTCTTAAGCCGGCCCACCATCACATGAACCGGCCTACTGGGCCTTGGGCCTTGTCGTCCGTCTGACCCACCTGCCAGGTCACCAGTGAGTCGTAATGTTCAGGCGGGTTGCCCGTAAACCGCCAGGTCCAGGCGGGTCGCCAGTGAGTCACCAAGCTCCATCCGGGTCATACATCCGGCGGGTTACACCGCGGGGTATATCCCAGCTTAGCATAATGATCGTTCATTTTTATTGCTATTGCTTTCTTCATGTCAAATACATATTCCTTCGACTATGAGATTATGCAACTCCTGGATATCGGACGAATGCCTTGTTTGCTATCAAATGTCACAATGTAACTGTGTGATTATAAAGATGTTGTATAGGTATCTCCGAAGGTGTTTGTTGAGTTGGCATAGATCGAGATTAGGATTTGTCACTCCGAGTATCGGAGAGGTATCTCTGGGCCCTCTAGGTAATACACACCATAAGCTTGCAAGCAAACGACTAAGGAGTTAGTCACGATGTGATGTATTACGGGCCCTATATGCCTACAATGCTCTGCATGGAGCTACTCTAGCTAATTGCTCCTACTTTTATTACGTATCCAGATTGAGACTTAGAGTCATCTGGATTGGTGTCAAAGCTTGCATCGATGTAACCCTTTATGACGAACTCTTTATCACCTCCATAACCGAGAAACATTTCCTTTGTCCTCTTTAAGGTACCTAAGGATAATTTTGACCGTTATCCAGTGATCTACTCCTGGATCACCATTGTACCTCCTTGCCAAACTCATGGCAAGGCACATATAAGTACTGGTACACAGCATGGCATACTTTATAGAACCTATGGCTGAGGCATAGGGAATGACTTTCATTCTCTCTCTATCTTCTGCGGTGGTTGGGTTTTGAGTCTTACTCAACTTCACACCTTGTAATACAGGCTAGAACTCCTTCTTTGACTGGTCCATTTTGAACTCCTTCAAAATCTTGTCAAGGTATTTACTCATTGAAAATCTTATCAAGCCTATTGATCTATCTCTATAGATCTTGATGCCTAATATGTAAGCAGCTTCACCGCGGTCTTTCATTGAAAAATTCTTATTCAAATATCCTTTTATACTATCCAGAAATTCTATATCATTTCCAATCAGCAATATGTCATCCACATATAATATCAGAAATGCTACAGAGCTCAAACTCACTTTCTTGTAAATACAGGCTTCACCGCAAGTATGTACAAAACCATATGCTTTGATCACCTCATCAAAGTGTATATTCCAACTCCGAGATGCTTGCACCAGTCCATAGATGGATCGCTGGAGCTTGCACACTTTGTTAGCACCTTTAGGATCGACAAAACCTCTTGGTTGCATCATATACAACTCTTCTTTTAGAAATCCATTAAGGAATGTAGTTTTGACATCCATTTGCCATATTTCATAATCATAAAATGCGGCAATTGCTAACATGATTCGGACAGACTTAAGCATCGCTACGGGTGAGAAAGTCTTATCGTAGTCAACTCCTTGAATTTTTTGGAAACCTTTTGCGACATGTCGAGCTTTGTAGATGGTAACATTACCATCAGCGTCAGTCTTCTTCTTGAAGATCCATTTATTTTTAATGGCTTGCCGATCATCGGAAAAATCCACCAAAGTCCACACTTTGTTCTCATACATGGATCCTATCTCAGATTTCATGGCCTCAAGCCATTTTTCAGAATCTGGGCTCATCATAGCTTCTTCATAGTTCGTAGGTTCGCCGTTGTCTAACAACATGTCTTCCAGGACAGGGTTACCTTACCACTCTGGTGCGGTACGCGTTCTGGTCGACCTACGAGGTTCAGTAGTAACTTGATCCGAAGTTTCATGATCATCATCATTAGCTTCCTCTCTAGTTGGTGTAGGAATCACGGGAACGGTTTTCTCTGATGTGCTACTTTCCAATACGAGAGAAGGTACAATTACCTTATCAAGTTCTACTTTCCTCCCACTCACTTCTTTCGAGAGAAACTCCTTCTCTAGAAATGACCCATTCTTAGCAACAAAGATCTTGCCTTCGGATCTGTGGTAGAAGGTGTACCCAATAGTTTCTTTAGGGTATCCTATGAAGACGCACTTCTCCGCTTTGGGTTTGAGCTTATCAGGATGAAGCCTTTTGACATAAGTGTCGCATCCCCAAACATTTAAGAAACGACAGCTTAGGTTTCTTGCCAAACAACATTTCATACGGTGTCATCTCAACGGATTTGGACGGTGCCCTATTTAACGTCAATGCGGATGTCTCTGATGCATAACCCCAAAACGATAGTGGTAAATCGGTAAGAGACATCATAGAATGCACCATATCCAATAAAGTACGGTTAAGACGTTCGGACACACCATTATGCTGTGGTGTTCCAGGTGGCGTGAGTTGTGAAACTATTCCACATTGTTTTAAGTGAAGGCCAAACTCGTAACTCAAATATTCCTCTCCGTGATTAGATCGTAGAAACTTTATTTTCTTGTTATGCTGATTCTCCACTTCACTCTGAAATTCTTTGAGTTTTTCAAATGTTTCAGACTTGTGTTTCATCAAGTAGATATACCCATATCTACTCAAATCATCTGTGAAGGTTAGAAAATAATGATACCCGCCGCATGCCTCAACACTCACCGGACTGCATACATCGGTATGTATTATTTCCAATAAGTCATTAGCTCGCTCCATTGTTCCAGAGAATGGAGTTATAGTCATCTTGCCCATGAGGCATGGTTCGCATGTATCAAATGATTCATAATCAAGTGATTCCAAAAGTCCATCTACATGGAGTTTCTTCATGCGCTTTACAAGAATATGACCTAAATGGCAGAGCCACAAGTATGTTGCAGTATCATTATCAACTTTGCATCTTTTGGCATCAATATATGAATATGTGTATCACTACGTTCGAGATTCAATAAACCATTCACATTGGGTGTATGACCATAGAAGGTTTTGTTCATGAAAATAGAACAACAACTATTCTCTGACTTAAATGAATAAACGTATTGCAATAAACATGATCCAATCATATTCATGCTCAACGCAAACACCAAATAACATTTATTTAGGTCCAACACTAATCCCGAAGGTAGAGGGAGTGTGCGATGGTGATCTTATCAACGTTGGAATCACTTCCAACACACATCATCACCTCGCCCTTAACTAGTCTCTGTTCATTTTGCAACTCCTGTTTTGAGTTACTAATCTTAGCAACTGAACTGATATCAAATAAAAAGGGGCTACTATGAACACTAGTAAAGTACACACCAATAACATGTATATCAAATATACCTTTGTTCACTTTGCCATCCTTCTTATTCGCCAAGTATCTAGGGCAGTTCCGCTTCCAATGACCATTTCCTTTGCAGCAGAAGCACTCAGTTTTAGGCTTAGGTCCAGCTTTGGGCTTCTTCCTGGGAGTGACAACTTGATTGCCATTCTTCTTGAAGTTCCCCTTGTTTCCCTTGCCCTTTTTCTTGAAACTAGTGGTCTTGTTAACCATCAACACTTGATGCTCCTTCTTGATTTTTACCTCTGCAGCTTTGAGCATTGCGAAGAGCTCGGGAATTGTATTCTCCATCCCTTGCATATTATAGTCCATCACGAAGCCTTTGTAGCTTGGTGGCAGTGATGGAAGAACTCTGTCAATAACACTATAATCTGGAAGATTAACTCCCAGCTGAGTCAAGTAATTATGATACCCAGGCATTTTGAGTATGTGTTCACTGACAGAACTGTTCTCCTCCATCTTCCAGCTATAGAACTTGTTGGAGACTTCATATCTCTCAACTCGGGCATTTGCTTGAAATATTAACTTCAACTCTTGGAACATCTCATATGCTCGATGACGTTCAAAACGTCTTTGAAGTCCCGATTCTAAGCCGTAAAGCATGGCACACTGAACTATCGAGTAGTCATCAGATCGAGCTTGCCAGATGTTCAAAATATCAGTGTCTACTCTTTCAGCATGCCTTTCTCCTAGCGGTGCATCAAGGACATAATTCTTCTGTGCAGCAATGAGGATAATCCTGAAGTTACGGACCTAGTCCGTGTAGTTGCTACCATCATCTTTCAACTTACCTTTCTCTAGGAACGCATTAAAATTCAAGGGAACGGTAGCACGGGCCATTGATCTACAACATAGATATGCAAATACTATCAGGACTAAGTTCATGACAAATTAAGTTCAATTAATCAAATTACTTAAGAACTCCCACTTAGATAGACATCCCTCAAGTCATCTAAATGATACGTGATCCAAATCAACTAATCCATGTCCGATCATCATGTGAGATGGAGTAGTCATCAATGGTGAACATCTCTATGTTGATCATATCTACTACATGATTCGCGTTCGACCTTTCGGTCTCCAGTGTTTCGAAGCCATGTCTGTACATGCTAGGCTCGTCAAGTTTAACCCAAGTATTCCGCATGTGCAAAACTGTCTTGCACCCGTTGTATGTGAACGTGGAGTCTATCACACCCTATCATCACGTGGTGTGTCAACATGACGAACTATAGCAATGGTGCATACTCAGGGAGAACACTTTACCTTGAAATTTAGTTAAGGGATCATCTTATAATGCTACCGCCGTACTAAGCAAAATAAGATGCATAAAAGATAAACATCACATGCAATCAAAATATGTGACATGATATGGCCATCATCATATCTTGTGCTTTTGATCTCCATCTCCAAAGCATCGTTATGATCTCCATCGTCACCAGCTCGACACCTTGATCTCCATCGTTGCGTCATGGTCATCTCGCCAACTATTGCTTCTACAACTATCGCTAACGCATAGTGATAAAGTAAAGCAATTACATGGCCTTTGCATTTCATACAATAAAGAGACAACTATAAGGCTCCTACTGGTTGCTGATAACTTTTACAAAACATGATCATCTCATACAATAACGTATATCACATGATGTCTTGACCATATCACATCACAGCATGCCCTGCAAAAACAAGTTAGACGTCCTCTACTTTGTTGTTGCAAGTTTTACGTGGCTGCTACGGGCTTCTAGCAAGAACCGTTCTTACCTATGCACAAAACAACAACGGTGTTTCGTAAAGTTTGTTGTTTTAACCTTCTTCAAGGACCGGCCGCAGTCAAATTTGATTCAACTAAAGTAGGAGAAACAGACACCCGCCAGCCACCTTTATGCAAAATTAGTTGCATGTCTCTCGGTGGAACCGGTCTCATGTACGTGGACATGTAAGGTTGGTCCGGGCCGCTTCATCCCACAATACCGCCGAATCAAAATAAGACATTGGTGGTAAGCAGTATGACTATCACCGCCCAAAACTCTTTGTGTTCTACTCATGCATATCATCTACGCATAGACCTGGCTCATGATGCCACTCTTGGGAATCGTTGCATGGAAGACAAAAAATATCTAAGCACGCGCAATGATTTATCCATGGAGATGCATACCCTCGTAGACCGTAAGCGGAAGCATTTTAACAACGCAGTTGATGTAGTCGAACTTTTTCTAGCTCCGACCGATCAAGCACCGAACGTACGGCACCTCCGAGTTCCGCACACGTTCAGCTCGGTGACGCCCCTCGCCTTCTTGATCCAGCAAGTCGTCGAGGTAGTAGATGAGTTCCGTCAGCACGACGGCGTGGTGACGGTGATGTTGAAGTGATCCTCGCAGGGCTTCGCCTAAGCACTACGAAAATATGACCGAGGGTGTAAACCGCGGAGGGGGCGCCGCACACGGCTAGGAAATTGTCTGGTGTGTGCTAGGGCGCCCCCCCACATATATATAGGTGGGAGGGAGGGAGGAGAAACCATACGAGGCGCCCAAGTAGGAGGAATCCTACTTGGAGTCCCTCCCAAGCCGCACGCCCCCTGCCATATATAACCGAATGGGAAGGAAAGAGGGGGAAAGGGAAGGAAGTGGGAATCCTAATCCCCAATTTCCTTTCCCTTCTCCCCTTTCCTTGTCGTCCTTAGGTCGGCCCATATGGAGGGTGCGCCAGCCCCTTGGGGCTGGCGTGTTTCCCTTCTGGGCCTATAAGGACCATATCTTTTGCCGGGGGTGCTCGAAACCCCTTCTGGTGACCCGATAAGTACCTGGTACCTCCCGAAACACTTCCAGTGTCCAAATACCATCGTCCTATATATATATATATATATCATTTTTTACCTCTCGACCATTTCGAGACTCTTCGTCATGTCCGTGATCTCATCCGAGACTCCAAACAACATTCGGTCACCAAATCACATAACTCATATAATACTATGTTGTCATCGAACGTTAAGCGTGCGGACCCTACGGTTTCAGTAACTATGTAGACATGACCAAGACACCTCTCTGGTAAATAACCAATAGTGGAACCTGGATGCCCATATTGGCTCCTACATATTCTACGAAGATCTTTATCGGTCGAACCGTTATGATAACATACGTAATTCCCTTTGTCTATCAGTATGTTACTTGCCCAAGGTTCGATCGTCGGTATCTTCACACCAAGTTCAATCTCGTTACCGGCAAGTCTCTTTACTCGTTCTGTAATACATCACCTTGTGACTAACTCCTTAGTCGTTTGCTTGCAAGCTTATGATGTGTATTACCAAGAGGACCCAGAGATACCTCTCCGATACTCGGAGTGACAAATCCTAATCTCGATATATGCCAACTCAACAAACACCTTCGGAGATACCTATAGAGCATCTTTATAATCACCCAGTTACGTTGTGTCGTTTGATAGCACACAAGGCATTCCCCCGGTATCTGGGAGTTGCATAATCTCATAGTTGAAGGAATATGTATTTGACATGAAGAAAGCAATAGCAATAAAACTGAACGATCATTATGCTAAGTTAACATATGGGTCTTGTCCATCACATCATTCTCCTAATGATGTGATCCCGTTATCAAATGACAACTCATGTCCATGGTTAGGAAACCTTAACCATCTTTGATCAATGAGCTAGTCTAGTAGAGACTCACTAGGGACACGGTGTTTGTTTATGTATTCACACATGTATTTAGGTTTCTGATGTCCCTTGAAGCTACGTCGGTATTTCCCCAAAGAGGAAGGGATGATGCAGCACAGCGGTGGTAGGTATTTCCCTTAGATCCGAAACCAGGGTTATCAAACCAGTAGGATGAGCAAGCAACACAACATAAACAGCCCCTGCACACAAATAACAACACCTCGCAACCCGACGTGTTAAAGGGGTGGTCAATCCCTTTCGGGTAACGGCGCCAAAAATTGCGTGTTGACAGGAGAAAGTTGTAATAGATTGAATAGATAGACCGTAAATAAAATAAAGTGCAGCAAAGTATTTTTGTATTTTTGGTTTAATGGATCTGAATAAAAAGAGCAAATGAAATATATCGCAAAGCAAATATATGAGAAATAAGACCCGGGGGTCGTAGGTTTCACTAGTGGCTTCTCTTGAGAAAGATAGCAAACGGTGGGTAAACAAATTACTGTTGGGCAATTGATAGAACCTCAAATAATTATGATGATATCCAGGCAATGATCATTACATAGGCATCACGTCCAAGATTAGTAGACCGACTCATGCCTTCATCTACTACTATTACTCCACACATCGACCGCTATCCAGCATGCATCTAGTGTATTAAGTTCATGGAAAAACGGAGTAATGCAATAAGAACAATGACATGATGTAGACAAGATATATCTATGTAGAGATAGACCCCATCGTTTTATCCTTAGTAGCAACGATACATACGTGTCGTTCCCTTTCTATCACTGGGATCAAGCACCGTAAGATCGAACCCACTACCGGGCACCTCTTCCCATTGCAAGATAAATAGATCTTGTTGGCCAAACAAAACCCACATATCGGAGAAGAAATACGAGGCTATAAGAGATCATGCATATAAGAGATCAAAGAAACTCAAATAACTTTCATGGATATAAAAAGATATGACTGATCATAAACTCAAAGTTCATCAGATCCTAACAAACACACCGCAAAAAGAGTTACATCATATGCATCTCCAAGAGACCATTGTATTGAGAATTCAGCGAGAGAGAGAAAGCGATCTAGCTACTAACTACGGACCCGAAGGTCTACAAAGAACTACTCACGCATCATCGGAGAGGCACCAATGGAGGTGGTGAACCCCATCTGAGATGGTGTCTAGATTGGATCTGGTGGTTCTGGACTCTACGGTGGCTGGATGAATATTTCGTCGATTCCTTTAGGGTTTCTGGAATATTGGGGTATTTATAGAGCAAAGAGGCGGTCCGGGAGGCACCCAAGGTGGGAACAACCCACCAGAGCGCGCCTGAGCCTCCTGGCGCGCCCTGGTGGGTTGTCCCCTCCTCGGGACTCCCCCGAGGTGCAACCAGGGCCCAACATCTTCCTTCTGGTCCATAAAAAATCTCCGTAAAGTTTCGTGACATTTGGACTCCGTCTGATATTGATTTCCTGCGATGTAAAAAACATGGAAACAACAGCAACTGGCACTTGGCACTATGTCAATAGGTTAGTACCAAAAAATGATATAAAATGACTATAAAATGGTTATAAAACATCCAAGATTGATAATATAACAGCATGGAACAATCAAAAATTATAGATACGTTGGAGACATATCAGCATCCCCAAGCTTAACTCCTACTCGTCCTCGAGTAGGTAAGTGATAAAAATAGAATTTTTGATGTGGAATGCTGCCTATCATGTCATATCATATTCTTTTCTTTATAGCATGGACATTTGGACTATTATGTGATTCAAAGCAATAGTCTAGTTTTGGCATAATAATTTAGATACTCAAGCATATCAACAAGTGTAACGGCCTGGTTTTTGGCCCTTTTCTTTTTCTTTTGATTTATTTGGTTTTTGCTCTGTTTTTCTTTTTGGTGTGGTTTTGTGGCCTTGTCACCTGGGAAATCATCCTCATTCCCCCTCCCAAGTGGCTCATCATTCTCAAAACCTTGCCAAGATCATGTCACTTCACTCCTTAACCAAACCCTAAAATCTTTTTCTAGGGAATATTCCTTTTTCTATTAAAGGAATCACCCTGTCTTCCCTAGGTTGTGAAGCAACCTGTATTTCTGTCCATCCAAAAATTCCCAAATAATTCTCATAATTCCTTTGGGTCATATGTTGCTCAAATATGCCCAAACTTTCCTGTCCTAGCCCAACAATAATTCCCCAATAATTATTCTTCATTTATGTCCAGAGTGGCATTTTGTGAAGGAAGTGCCACCT
Organism: Triticum aestivum; assembly: GCF_018294505.1. Taxonomy (NCBI): domain Eukaryota; kingdom Viridiplantae; phylum Streptophyta; class Magnoliopsida; order Poales; family Poaceae; genus Triticum; species Triticum aestivum. Next base: position 370,991,655 of record NC_057811.1, on the reverse strand, counting down.
ATCCAATCTTATTTGCTCCCAAACTTGTTGGGCATTCTTTTATGTCCAAATGATTGTCTCATGCCAAAATTCAACTTTATTTTCCTAGCCAATCTTCCTCAGTGATTTTTCAAAGTTTCTGTCAGACAGAAGCCATTGTGAAGGAAGTACTAGCTAGGTTTGTCCAAATGAGCTGAAATTTTGCACACACACCTTCATGTGCTCATATTAGCACACCCCTCCAAATTTCAGCTCCATCCAATCATCTATGTGAGCACAGGATCAAATCTCTGATTCTGCTAATATTTTCAGGTTGTGAAGCAAGTATAATTTTTATTGCTTCATTAATTCTGAGAAATTACCAAATTGTTCTCCTACCCGCACCTCTCCACCAAAATTGGCACCATTTCATTAAGCCAATATTTCTCTAAAATTATGGCAAGTTTCTGTTCAGCAAAGATGTTTGTGAAGCAAGTACCATTTTGGTGAATCCAATTGGTATGCAATTTTTACAACGTCATTGTATGACCAAATCATCAAGCCTTGCCAAATTTGAGCTCAAGTTGATGCTTCATGTGAGTGCATCATCCAAATCTCATTTCTGGACCAAAAATGTAGGTGTGAAGCAACTATATTAATCCTTGGTCCAATTATCCTCAAACTCTCCAGGATTATAGTCCTTCCTAAGCTAATCATCCCAGACAACTCCATTTGATCCAATCAAGTTCCTGTGGATCACCAGTGCACGTTCAAGTTTACTGCAGTAAACTTCAGAGGATGATTACCATTTAACCACAGAGCTTTTCATCGATCTACCACCGCAGTTGAAACCTCCCCTCGAAGAACTTACCACTAGACAACAGGTTCCAACTCATTTCCCCCACTACAAGCCAGTGCACACGGTGACCGCAACGATGGCAAGCCTGTGCACGCGCTCTGTGTGCAGTGACCACGTCCAGTGGCCGTTTGTGCTTCGGCACCTCCTCCTCTCGTCGCCTTCACGCGCGTGACCGTGTCCAATGTCTTCATCTCGTTGTCGCCGTTCCCTTGGACAGCTCACCCCCTCCGTCCACTTCCTCACTGACGCAAGCCGCCGCGCGCCCAGGAGCGAACAGTGGCCGTTTGGCTCGGAGCTCGCCGTCTTCTTCCTCCCTGCACTCCCTTGGCCGCCTCTTCCCCGTGAGCTCTCCCTCCTGTTCCCTCTCGTTGCCTAACACCGAGCTCATGCACATGCACATGCGTCCGCGGCGACACCCTAGCTCGGCCTCCCTCGCTCGGCTATAAATAGCCATCCCCGGCCTCGTCCGAGCTCACCACTAGCCTTGCCTTGCTCCACTACTCCTCCCCAGCCACTCGCCCAAGACCCGGAGCCCTCCTCGCTGCTCTAGGTCGCCATGGCCGCCGCAAAGCTCGGCTTAAATCCGAGCCATCCACTACAAAAAAATACACTTCCATGATGATACGTGTTTGTCACAGTAGGTTGCGTTTTCTATCATGCATGTACATCCATGACAAATTTATGACAGAATCAAGATAGTCATACCTGTGCTGTCGTAGAAGTGTTCCATGACATTGCCAAAATTATCATCACAGAAGTGTCCACTTCCATGACGATAAATGCGCGGCACAGAAGTGCTTTCGTCAAGGGTGACCGACACGTGGCATCCACCATAACGGAACGCCGTTAAGCTATCGGGTCAGATTTTTGATCCGATAACCCGTTAACAGCCACGACCAATGCCGATTTTCCACGTGTAAAATTCTCATTGGCTGACGGATCCACGCGTCAGCTCCGCGTTGGTACAGGTGTCACTCATCCAACGGTCGAGATGGGCCTATGATATGTTGACACGTGGACCGGCCCAAAAGTGGCCCACAAAGTTTAAATGGGCCGGCCCAACCGAAGGCCCATAAGATTTAGTGGACCATAATGGGCTGGCCCAGCTAAAGGCCCACAAAATTTAGCGGACCATAATGGGCCGGCCCAGCTAAAGGCCCACACGATTTTGCAGACCATAATGGGCCAGCCCAGCTAAAGGCCCACAAGATTTTGCAGACCACAATGGGCCGGCCCAGCTAAAGGCCCACAAGATTCTGCAGACCATAATGGGCCGGCCCAGCTAAAGGCCCAACATTCTCTGTCAAATTGGCCCGTCAACGGCCTGTCGTAAACTTGTCATCAACGCGGCCAATGGTCACTTCTGGCCCGTTAATAGTCCGCTAAGTAATTGGGCCGAATTACGGCACAGTGTATTTCCGGCCTGTTAAAGGTCCGGCTTCATTTGGGCCCATTTACAGGCCATCAAAACTTTCGGCCCATAAACGACCGTGAAGGATTTGGGTCATATTCGGCCATGTCTGACATTCGGCCTGTTAGAGGCCCACTATAGCTTTGGGCCACTTTCGGCCTGTTGTCATTTTCGGCCTGTTAACGCCGGACGTAAACCATGGGCCATATGTGGCCCAACGTCATATCGGGCCCATTAACGGCCCATATAAAAATGCCGATAATCTAGCCCGACCAAAGTTCCGGCCTGTTAAAGGCCCGTGTATTAGGTCGGCGCATTTACGGCCCGTCCGAATTTCGGCCTGTCAAAGATCCGCATCGTAAATGGGCCACCATTTCGGCCTGCTAAGTCCAGTGGGTTATTTGGCACAATGAGGGCCCAATCTGACTTTCGGTCTATTAAAGGCCCATGTTTTTATGGGCTCGAGATATTTACACCTGTAAACGGCCTATTTTTACTGAGGGCCCAAATTATGTTTAGGCGTGTTAAAGGCCCACTATGGGCACAGGCCTACCAGAAAAATATGAAAGCTTATGCTGATTTAGGCCCAGATATTTTTACTGGGCTACATGCCAATTTCGGCCCGTAATCGTTTTTAGCCCAATTGGAATGGGCCCGACGAATGTTGGCATGTTGGGCTCCTACGAAGCTTTCGGCCGAATACATTACTAAGATAAACCTACACTATACAAAAATAGCGTCGTAATTACTGCAACCTGAGGCAGCATCATAAATGTTGTATCACAACAAAATAAATTCCAACCATACAACAAAAGGCCTGTTGGCATAAAGTTTACAGTCCTTCCAGATAAAAGCACCATCAGATGTATAGAAGCACGGATCATTTGACCTGAGTGCTAAAGTTTCAGGCTGTAGAATCTGATGGAGCAGCACGATCTCCACCTTTTTTCCGCCATTGCTCTTGAACAACGAAGCGAATGTCTGATAGTATGGTTTCAAAACCATTCATATCTTGACGACATTTCTCAACCACTATTCTTGTTTCCGAAACAACGTCCATTAGGGATTGGACTTGTGTATGGAGCACAAATATATCACTCTGTCTAGCAGGAAGATTTTGTTCAGTCGGCGATTTGGATGAGGTTACCTTGACAACCAACCCAGAATTACGCAGGAAGGTGTTTTTTGCACTGTTAGTGGAGAGATACTGACGCACTGCAGCAAGAGGTGACATTGTGCCTGTAGTAGCCTCGTCACCTTCAGGTGGTTGTGGCTGTTCAATCATTTGTTCCATAGCTTCCTGAAAGTTTGAACTTGTAGATTAGTGTACCAGATAAGTTACTAATGAGACAAAAACAAACAAAGTAGGTTAAACGTTTATACATAACTTATTTTGGTGAACTACTGTAATACATTAGCATGTATTGTAGTGCCAACTACATAATAAAATCACTTTCGGGACATATGTCCATGTAGCATGCCTACTGTATTGTCTATTTCCTCACATTCGTTGACATCTAAGGATAAAGAGACATGGTTTAAAGTACGATGAACATAGTATGACATCATTCATATCATGGGCAAACAGATATAAAACAAACAGGCTATTTTATCATTGTGCGCGCACGTGAACATAACAACTTGATTACAGATCAAGACCAAAAGAATATCATTCAATTCTTTTAAACCATGTAAGGTGAAATGATACGTTAAGACAACTGTGAATAAAAGTGAACAGAGTAACTGACATTGGCTGCAAACCAAGTAGTTAAATGAACACATCAGAGTACCAATCAGTTCAAGGCAGGAGGAGTAAGGACTTACAACAACGGCTTGAACTGGTGTGCTCATGCCCTTCATCTTGCTGGTGTGGCAATCCTTGAAGATTTGCACTGCATTCGGTTCAGGTTCTTTTTGGTCCGCACAGGCTTTCCTCTGTATTTGGAACAAGTCAATATAGATACGATAATATGGCACAAAAAAAAGAAGGAAGTAGCAGCTATTTACAAGAGCCTCGCAGTGTGCAATATAGCTACGAGATCCTGTTGTCTGTTGGAATCTCACTTTAGAACGGTTGGTTTTGTTCTTCAAACAGTTAGCCTAGAAGAAGATACACTTGTAAGGCACATACATAAATACAAGTTCAATATGTGGTCTGATCAAATACATATAGCCTACCTGATACTTTGGATCGGACCAGTGTTTAACGAGGGCTGTCCAGTCTTCATCTGTAATATATTCCACTGGAGATGTTCGGGCGATTTCATTGTTAGCCTTGCCTTCAAAGTGAGATTTTCTAAGGTGGTACCGATACTGTCGCAGAGCAGACTGAAAAACATGAGTGCATGCTTGTTTAGTTGCATCATCTTTCGGATCCAACTTGAACCTCATCTGTTGAAAAAGAAATGTGATTCTTATTAGGAGGAAGCTAGAAAGTATGGGACATAGCAAGACAATATTACTAATTGCGATGAATAACATTACTTACGGATAAATGGTCAAGGAAGGTGTTAAACTGGGTATTGTCTTTCTCATTCTTGTACTGGATCCACGTTGGGAGGATACGTGCATGACACCTAACGGCAACGGCTGCCTCTGATACTAACTTGGCTGACTCTGTAGCATCACGTGGCCTTTTTAAACCTGCCTCAAAATGAATCTCCATTCTTCCTCCTTTAGATTTTGTTAATCTGTCAAGCATTATCCCTGATGTATGTTTCCGCTTGCGCCGTGGTGCTAGTTCAACAACGAATATGGAAAGTGTTAGTGTACATCAAACTGTGAGAGTACATATAAAGGAGCATGCAACTGCAACTTGACTCGGTCAGGTACCGTCTTGGTGTTGATGCTCATGAGGTTCATCTGATCTTGCCAAGTCCTGTTGTGTCAGCAGTGCTTCGGAAGTAGTGTTAGGTGTGAAGGCAGCTTGCGAACTGGCCAGTTCCGGAGCAAACGAACGAGTAACTGGTTGAGATGTTGGTATAGTTGAAGCGGATGCTGCAGCTGGTGGAGCAGGTGATACTGTGTTTGTAGATTTAGCCGGTGGACTTGGACCTTCTACTGCACTATAAGTACCAGCAGAATCTCGACGGCAGAACCTTTTCCGTTTCACCCGACGAGTAACAGCACTCCCTACTATATTATTTTCCTTGCTCTTTTTTGACTTTGCCATGTCAAGCTGTACCCACAACACAAAAGAATAAAATCACTCTTCAGAACTCATTGATGCATGATACAGACAAGCAATACTTTGATGTAAGACAACCGTATGAGGATGGAATATGTAAGAAAAATAGGACGATATGACATATTCACAGCTACGATGTGCAAACTAAGCAGAAGGATTTTCAAGAAAATAGAAGTAATGCAAGCTAGACACCATATGAAAGATGAAACCAATATTACTCTGCGAAGTTAAAAGTGTCTTGTCATAAGTGGCAATTCGAAATATTAGAAGCAGTACAAGGTAGAAATCAATGCAAGATGCAACCACTATCAAACTGCCATGTTAAAAGCGTCCAATCATGAGTGACTGATGCGGGATACACAACAACAGTACTTTGATGTAAGAACATGGTATGATAGATAGATGCAGTGTATTCTAGACACAGAAAGCCATGTCATATGCACATGTATAACATTTAAACTCAGCAGGTCCAATTTAATCAAAATAGAAGAAATACAGGCTAGACAACATATGCAACATGAAACCAATTATCACACTGTCAACTTAGAGCAAGCACCTGCGATGGTGGAGTACGGGAGATGAACTCATCATGTAGACTTGGGACTTCAACTTCATTAGCAGTAGCAGTGGCAAATCTAGAGAGTCTCTGTTTGCGTCGGTGCGGAGGACCACCAACATCCCCTAACTTACTCTTTTCCTTCCTATTTTCTGATATTGCCTTATGAAGTCAAAACCACAAGAAGATGAATAAAACTAGCTCTGCATAACTGGTTGGTGCATGATAGAGACGAACACTACTTTGATGTAAGTCAAGCGCAGGATAGGAGGATGGAATATATACAAAAAAGACAGCGTTTCATATTCACACGTACGATAGGAGGATGGAATATGTATGAAAAAACAGTAAGCGAAAGGCATTTCAACAAAATTAGAAGAAATGAAAGCTAGGCACCATATGAACATGCAACCAATATCACTCTATCAGGTAAAAAGTGTCTCGTCGTAAGTGCCATTTCAAGAAATTAGAAGCAGTACAAGCTAGAAGACAATGCAAGATGCAACCTACATCACAGTCCCAAGTTAAATGTGTCTTATGGGTAAGTGATCGTTGCAGGTATAAGTTGTAAGCTACTCAGATGCAATTCAACATAATCAGAAGCAATACAAACTAGACATCATACGGAAAACGCAACCACGTATAACAGTTCCAAGTAAGAGCAAGCACCTGTGATGGTGGAGTAGGGGAGATGTGCTCATCATGTACACGTATGTTCTAGAAATAGGAACACGTGTCATATTCACAGGCATTATGTGTAAAGTAAGCAGGTGCAATTCAAGTTAGAAGTAATACAAGCTAGACATCATACGCAACATGCAACCACATATAATAGTGTCAAGTTAGAGCAAGCACCTGTGATGGTGGAGTAGGGGAGATGTGCTCATCATCTACACAGCTACGTTGACTGTCCAGCCTTGTGTTGTCTTGCGAATCTTGTTGGGAGGATGGCAGATTAGAATCTGTAGAGACCCCTTGTTTGAGTTGCTCCGAAGGACCACCATCATCCAATGCCTTGCCAATTTCCTTCAGCTTTATTGATTTTGCATTGTGAGGTCATACCGACAAGAAAAAGGAATATCATTCGCTCTTCAGAACTCATTCATGCATGATACTGACGAATACTACTCTGATGAAAGGCAAAGTCATGATACGAGGATGGAATATGTACGAAAAAATGGACGGCTTGACATATTCACACCTATGATGTGGTAACTAAGCAGAAGGCACTTCAACAAATTAGAAACACTTCAAGACACCATATGGAAGGTGCAATCAATATCACTCTGCCAAGTTAAAACTGTCTCGTCATAGGTGGCATTCATCAAACTAGAAGCAATACATGCTAGAAATCATATTCAAGACGCAAAACAATATCACACTGCCAACTTAAAGGTGTCCCATCATAAGTGATTGATGCAGGATACACAAGAAGAGTAGTTTCATGTAAGAACATGGTGTGATAGACAAATATAGTATGTACCAAAAACAGGAAAGCGTGTCATATTCACATGTATCATGTGTAAGCTAAGCAGATGCAGTTTAGACTAATTAGGAGCAATACGAGCTAGACACCATATGCAACATGCAACCAGATATCACACTGCCAAGTTAGAGCAAGCACCTTGGATGGTGGAGTAGGGGAGCGGAGACTTGGACCTTGTAATGCACTATCAGTACAAGGAGAATCGGTACAGATGCTCCGTTTACGTTGCTGCAGAGGACCACCATCATCGCCTTCCTTACTCTTTTCCTTCCTCTTTGTTGATTTTGCCTTGTCAAGCCAAACCCACAAGAAAAAGGAATAAAATTTTCTCTTCAGAACTCATTGATGCATGATATTGACGAACACTACTTTCATGTAAGGCAGCCGCATGATAGGAGGATGGAATATGTATGAAAAACAGGACGGCGTGACATATTGACATGTATGATGTATAAAGTGTAAACTAAGAACAAGGTGCTTGAACTTGTTAGAATCGATGCAAGCTAGAAACCATATGAAAGATGAAACCAATATCACTCTGCCAAATTAAAAGGGTGCCCTAACAAATGTATTTGACCAAATTAGAAGCAATACATGGCAACAGGCTAGAAATAATATGCAATATGCAACGAATAAAGGTGACTCATCGTAAGTGATTGATGCAGGATACAGAAGAGAGGTAGTTTCATGTAAGAACAAGGTTAACACATAGATGTAGTGTGTACCAAAAATAGGAAGGCATGTCATATTCACAGGTATAGTGTGTAAACTAAGTAGATGCAATTTACCCTAATTAGAAGCATTACAAGCTAGACACCGTATGCAACATGCAACCACATATCACACTGCGAAGTTAGAGCAAGCACCTGTGATGGTGGTGTAGGGGAAGTGCGGTCTTCAGGTACAGAGCTACGTTCAATATCTTCATTTAGGCTTGCTCACTACTACAAAAATAGCTATAGCCAATATGGACACTAATGGCGCACTGTGCATGTGGTGCGCCATTACTAAATAGTAATGGCGCACCATGTGTTGGTGCACCATTAGTGTGCAAATACTAATGGCGCACCACATCCACGGTGCGCCATTAGTAATTTTTTTTAAAACTAGTAATGGCGCACCAGGGAATAGTGCGCTGTTACTAGTTAAACTAGTAATGGCGCACCACTCCCACGGTGCGCCATTAGTAATTATGTTTCAAAAAAATTTCAATTTTTTTTATTTTTTTAAACTACTAATGGCGCACCACTCCCATGGTGC
>NC_057811.1:370982144-370982818 GCF_018294505.1 Triticum aestivum | reverse complement strand
GGACCACCTTTTCAGTTTAAAAAAAGAAAACGATAGAAATGTCAAAAAAAGATTCCCATGTGATATGTGGTCTAGTTGTTAGCAAAATTTACAAACATGAATTTGCGACTTTTTTGCAAAATCTCTCGAGAATTTGTAAAAATGGGCATAACTTTTGCATACGAACTCGAATGAAAAAGTTTTTTATATGAAAAATCATCTACTCGAAAATTTACCTCCGAATTTAACCGGGGGAACCTTGTTAAGCGTTTTCAAAATCCTCAAAAACCTAACAGAAAAAAGATACGGGGCTTTTAAGATCTGGAGAGGCAAAAAAATTCAAAAAATACAAACTTACTAATGGCGCACCTGCCCATGGTGCGCCATTACTATCTTCCCGCCTTCAAAATTCAAAATAAATCAAAAAAAATAAAAAAAAAGTTAGTAATGGCGCACCTGCCCACGGTGCGCCATTAGTATGCCATATATATGGCTGGGCGTGGTCCTCTCCTCCTTACCTCTTCATTCTTCTCCACTCCACCTCTCCTCCACTCCATCTCCTCCACTCCATCTCCTCCTCTCCTCCACTCCATCTCCCCTTCTCTCCTCCACCATACTACCCTCCTCCTCTCCGGCGACCTCCTCCTCTCCGGCAACCTCCTGCTCCTCCTCTCCGGCGACCTCCTCCTCCCCTC
>NC_057811.1:370980130-370982041 GCF_018294505.1 Triticum aestivum | reverse complement strand
CCTCTCCGGTGATCTCCTCCTCCCTCCTCTCCGGTGAGCTCCTCCTCCCTCCTCTCCTCCCCTCCCCTCACAGTTTCTCCTTCCTCCTCTCCGGTGCTCCGGTGAACTCCTCTCCGGCGACCTCCTCCTCCTCTCCGGCGATGTAGGCGAGCGCCTCTCCGGTGACCTCCTCCTCCTCTTCGGTGACCTCAGCCCTCCTCTCCGGCGAACTCCTCTCCGGCAAAAGAACACGGCAAAAGAACGTACAAGATACAAAAACAAGAACAAAATTTGAAAAAATATCGTGCAAAAAAATGAGCAAAAAAACAAGGAAAAAATGGGCAAAAAAATCGCGATCCAGATCCAAATTCAAAATTCAAAAATAGCAATGGCGCACGGTGGGGGTTAGATGGTGCGCCACTACTATTTTCCCGCCTTCAAAATTCAAACATACTAATGGCGCACCGTGGCCTATACTAATGGCGCACTGCCTGGTGTATACTAATGGCGCACCAGTGGTGCGCCATTAGTAAAAAATACTAGTGGCGTGGTACTAGTGGCGCACCAGTAGTGCGCCATTAGTAGGCAAAACTGGTGCGCCACTAGTAGGCCTTTTCCTAGTAGTGGTTGTTTCTTGAGAATCATGTGGAGAGGATGAAATTGCATTCTTTATAAGAGTATTGCGTCTCATATTAACCCACGCGCGTGAGTGTCTCATCATAAGCGATAGACGCAGGATACACAAGAACAGTAGTTTGATGTAAGAACATGGTGTGATAGGCAGATGTAGTATGTACCAAAAACAGGAAGGCGTGTCATATTCACATGTATAATGTATAAGCTAAGGAGATGCAATTTAACAAATTAGGAGCATTGATGAGGGATACACAAGAAAAGTAGTTTGATGTAAGAACATGGTTAATAGAAAGACGTAGTATGTACCAAAAATAGGAAGGCATGTCATATTCACAGGTATAATGTGTTAACTAAGCAGATGCAATTTACCCTAATTAGAAGCATTACAAGGTAGACACCATATGCAACATGCAACCACATATCACACTGCCAAGTAAGAGCAAGCACCCGCGATGGTGGTGTGGGGGAATTGCGGTGATCAACTAGAGAGCTACGTTGACTATCTTCATTTAGCCTTGCTGTTTCTTGAGAATCATGTGGGGAGGATGACACTGCACTCTTTAAACGAGTAGGGCGTCTCACAGTAACCCACTCGGGTGACTGTCTCATCATAAGTGATTGACGAGGGATACAAAAGAGCATTAGTTTGATGTACGAACATGGTTAATAGACATATGTAGTATGTATCAAAAACAGGAAGGCATGTCATTATCAAAGGTATAATGTGTAAAGCTGATGCAACTTAACCAAATTGGAAGCAATACAAGCTAGACACCATATGCAACATGCAACCACATTTGAAAGCGCGAAGTTAAAGCAAGCACCTAGGATGGTTGTGTGTGGCAATTGAGATCATCAACTGCAGAGCTACGTTTACTGTCTCCAACTGCTGACACTGCACCCATTAGAGCGCTGAAACGCTTAGTGCTTATCTTCGAATTACACTGGAGCGACTTCTGTCTTTACTTTTCTGCATTCATCAACACTGCGTCAGAGTCTGAAATACCCATGCATAAAAAAACAATAGTGTGAGTATGGGTGAAGTGTGTGCACAATTAGTACAGTGTAAAGGTAGCAGATAGCAGGTCGGTGAGAAATAAATGACGGGAGACATATGATAGCTCTACAACATGCATGGCACACTAAATTACTATAGGATTCTATGAAAATAATAGTCGACTGAAAGCAAATAGGTCAGTCCATTTTTTCTGCACCGTCCGATGTACAAAGAACGGGCAGATCGCCTTCATCTACCTCCAGCCAGTCAATGTTGACGATCTTCCTCGAAACGCCAGC
>NC_057811.1:370977749-370979997 GCF_018294505.1 Triticum aestivum | reverse complement strand
AGCAGCTCCTGCGCCCCACACCCCTATGATAGACACCGATGCGCCGCTTCCCCGGGGAACAGGCGGACTAGGTGCTCCGCGCGCCTAAGCTGGTGCTGCTTCTTTTAATTGCGGTTCGACTGACCCTGAATTGAAATCCAGGCGGGCTACTGACCTCTAGGTGAATAGTAAAAGGGAGGAAACCTTGTGCATTTAGTATCACGAAGAAGATGCAGTAAGAAGCTCTCAACTAGTTTCTTTCGTGGGATGAATACGGTGTGAGCGGAGACGTAAGATTTGCACGAATAAGGGAAGAGGAGTACCTCTTTCTGCTGGCAGTGCTGTGTCCTCCTTCTGTTTTTCCGACGATCTTCTTGTTGTTCGCCGGAAACCAGAAGTTGTGGAGGACGGTGCAGCCTTGGACGAACCCATGGCCAAGTTGTTGAGTGTGGTGCGGTGGCCGTCTGTCGGCGGCGGGGAAGCAGATCCGAGGCGGCGAACGACGGCATAGCGGGAACAGCTCCGGTGCGGTGGACGGTTGCGACAGTGGAGCCGCAGCAGGGAGGCGCAGGACGGCGTGGTCGGAGTGGTTCTGGTACGACGCACGTCGGCATCGGTGTCGTGGAGGCAGCTCTGCCTCGGCTTCAGCTGCTAAGTCGTTGAGGGCGTTGCGGTTGCGGTTGCGTTGGACGACGACGTCGGGGTACCGGCTCCAGCGTGATGGAGGAGGGCAACGGTGGATTGGCCGCTATGGGGTGGAGGACGGAGGAGGCTGGGGTTTCGCGGCTGGTGGAGAGGGCGTTTTCGCGCCCATGGAGTATGAATGGGGAAACGGAGGGAGGCGGGGAACTAAGGGGGAACAATGTTTCGGTTTGAGACGCGCTTGTTTGAAATTTGGGGAAAGTTACAAACTTTGCCCCCATCTAAAATTTCGGACATATTGCGGGTTGGGGGTAGGACAGTCATGTCAGGTGTCCCAAATGTGGGCGGGATAGATTTCGGCCGAGCGCATGGGTAGGCGCCCACGGCGTATGAATGCTTCTCGGAGGCGGTTGAGACTGGCGTCTTGGTGAAGTTACAAACCTACCCCGGTTTAGACCTTTGGACATCGGGCTGATAGGCTACACGGGCCAGAGTCAGGACAGTAATTTCCTACCACCAAAACATTAGTCTCGCGCGGTTTCGGGTGACCAGAGGCCTATTTGGCGCTTCGTTCAATATTTGGGAGCAGAAGCATTAATGTTTTCGGTTCTCCTGAATTGAACTTTCAGGATTTGTCAAACTTCACAAATCTTTACTCTTGAAAATCCTAAAGCTACGATTATTTTGGAATGGAGGGGCTGCATTTGAATATACATTGTACACGACTATATATTAAAAAATATGCAACTTACCTCAGTTCATGCATGGTTCCACATATAATCTCTTTGGTTGCAAAAAAAAAGTTAGATATGCGTATGAATATATATAGCATGTTCAAACTCACAACAAAGATTGATGCCCCCTTTTACATCTGATTTACAAATGCCATTATCTCGGGTTCAAATAGATGAATGCACTTCCTATGATTTCGAATCTTCGAAACCCCCTTTATGTTGAATTCGACATGTATTCTATTTCGTAGCTAGCAATTTGGAATGTATCCATGCAAGTGACAAATGTATAAAGTGCTTCACACTAACAACATGGAGTGCACTAATTAATGTTTATATATGAATTGCAAAAGCATCCATTGCCTGTATTTCAAACCGCTCTCACTCTATGGATCGATAATATGAAATAAACACATGCACATGCTAGAATTCAAGAGAGTATGGGTGTCTGATAGACCGATTTTCGTCCATACGCAATTTGCAAAATTCATGATCTCATCCAAAATAATAATGCCATTTATTTTTTAATTTGATGCGTAGAACCGCCTTTTACACGTAGATGCACTATGCCTCGCCCCGTTCTCACAAACGGGTTATATATCTCTCTATCTAATGCATAAGTGCACACACTTTATATGCATCGGCATTTCTCTTTCACACATGCTCACAATCTCTCTCAGGGTGTCGGGTGTCTCACGCACATGCTCTCTCTGTTTCTCTCTCTCTCCCTTTCTGACTACTATGTACCACTCTTTTCACTAATCTCAGTTGGAAAACACTATTTCTCTCACATGCATATATACACATGCACGGTCTCTACTAGCCCTCTATACGCACATATATGTGCCTACGTGTCTCCCGCACGCACATTATCTTTAGGCCTCTCTCGCACACAT